>NC_066847.1:3841118-4058336 GCF_001640805.2 Lates calcarifer
GGTGCTCTGCTCCACTCAGGAGAAATGACAAAATGTGTAGCATTAAAGAAGTTAATTAAAAAGCAGTTAATATCGCTTGAAATGCATTTAGTATCAACAACCACGTCATTGTGGCTGAGTAACTGAGATACATATAATACACTGTTACCTGTCACTCCCTCTCTCTCATATCATTTCCTGTAAGCTCTCTGCGAGTTTTTTTGAAGAAAGGCAAATTCCACCCAAATCAGTATCAATAAAAAGTATAAACAACAACAAATATACTGAAGTTGTGATTAGAAAAATAAGACTTGCATATTTAAAAATGCAGCTCATGAAGAAAAAAAGATTAGAGCTATTGTAAGTATAATAAACAGCAAATGAAGAACTGTACGGTGCAGGTAAGACCGTACTGTGAACAACAAATGAGCCAGCTATGTAAGACAGACATGGTAGATTAGTTCTGCTTGTTTGTATTGTTTTGTGGTCATTTTGTTCCAGTGAGAGTGTGATTTATGTCACATGTCAGCAATGTTTATTTTACATACAGGTTCAGTCTTTGCCCACCCCTCTGAATCCCGCCTTTTCATCCAGTCACCACATATTGACTCACTTATATGTTTATTTATTCGATCACTTGTTTATTCCCTCCTTTGTGTTTCCCATCAGAAAACACTCCCCCGGTGCTGCAGTCGATGCCGTTTCATCTACAGTCCTTCCAGGGTGAGAACTTCATGTACCAGCTACAGGCTCAGGACCCTGAGGGCTCTGCAGTTTTCTTCACCCTGATATCAGGCCCTGAGGGGGCATCCCTGTCTCCGGCTGGCCTGCTGACATGGAAGGCCACAGCTGAAACTACAGACACACACACTTTCCGCTTTACTGTGACGGATGACTGCAACGCTGAGACCAGAGCCTCTGTACAGGTAGTGCTGGGTTTGTCTTTCTTTCATGTCGTGACGTTTTCATATTCATATAGTATACAGCATCATTGTTTGAGAAGTGGAAAAAAACTTTCAAAACTTCAGTCACTACAGTCAAATCATAAGCCTGAAAAGACCATTTATATAGGTGTGATAAGTGTAGTGATACTGTGACAATATAAAAAATGATGTATAATTTTACTTAGACATTATGAGATAGGAATGATTTCAACATGTCAGCACATTTCCTCTAATCAAATATGCATTGTATACCCCGGATGGATATTTAATGCATATGTCTGTATGTGTTTTGAGGGAGGGGTTAAGTTATATTTGGTAGGTCAGTAAATTCTTAAGGGGCTCTAAAAGCAGCAAACTGCCTGTGAATGGACAATGGCCTTTGGCTCTCAGTTGAGTCTTTACTGCTTCCTCCCACTAGAGGGGGCTAATGATATGTACTTTTCTACTAAAGGTGCTGTGACACTGTTAAATATTACATACTAAGGTTTTGAATATGTAGAGTGTCCACACTGAAAATATCACAAAAGTTAATATAGTTAAAGTCATAGATGTAAAGAGAAATAAATAAGTCTGCTTGATTTTTTTTTTGTTTTGGTGCTGGACACTGTTGTCCCACAATGCAATGCACACAGGAAGTAAAGGAGCTGCTCAAAGCTGCAGAACATTCAAACAAATTGTTGATGGTGGTGAAACAGCACCAGGGACATTTCAGAAAACAACAACAAAAAAAAGAGATTTTCTTTCTCTTTACAAAGTTTTTTTTAGTAGTGGCAACTTAAAGTTGCAGTTTGATTTGCACAAAGTGGTAAAGTACACTGACTTCTTGTATACTAGTAACTATGAAGATAGTAGTTTATGCCACTGGGGCACTGCTCTGGTCAGAAAGTAGGATTAATCTCGGATGTAAGAAGTAAATAATAAATGTGAGGTAACATATTTTTCTCTTTAAACTTACTTATATGTTAAATGAACATTTTTGTTTTTTTTATCTAAGTCAAACCTTTTTGTTTCTGTTTCTCCCAGGTGTCTGTGCGCTCCTGTGAATGTCTGAACGGAGCTCCCTGCGTAACCAACGTCAACCTCCCCGTCGGCAGTGGGGAATACCTGTGTGTGTGTCTGGATGGATTCACAGGGGAAAGGTGTGAGGTGGACATTGATGACTGTAAACCCAACCCCTGCAGACTGGGCCGCTGCATTGATGGCCCCAACTCTTTCTCCTGTATCTGCCCACCTGGAATGACAGGTAGTGAGCAACCTGCAGAAGTGTTTCCTTCAAAACTCTGCAGCACAGAGAGTAAAAGGCTGAAGATTGTTTAGATTTCAGTAGTGGATTCCTTTCTGCAGGGCTGCACATTAAAGGGAAATTAAATGTTCTGTGAACCTCATTGACCTTAATTGGAGTCCAGGGGAATTACAGCAATATTGATTCTTCTGCAAAAATGAGTAAATTATGAGAAATTACTTGCCAAGGTGTGTAGCCCTTGAGAATATGTATATTTTACTAGCTGAGGTCTTATTTAAGTTGTCATCATTCCTATCAGTTTTAGTATATTTTTGTCACTAAGTGCAATGCTTATCATCACACATTAAGAAACTGGTTTAAGAAAAACAAAATGTTCCTTAAAAACATTGTAGATTGTTTTGTTTTAGCACAAAGAAATGATCCAGATTAAATGTTGAAAGCACCTGTTATGTTTACAATATATATACATATATACATACACATAATATACATGGCGTGGACAGTAAAGGTAGCACACCTATTTTCGCATGATTAATTTGTAATATGTAGTTGTTTTTTGTTGTGGAGTATTCCCACTGCATGCCACTTGGTGTTTCCTGTGTTTTCAGGGCGTACATGCAGAGAAGATATAGATGAGTGCGTCTCTCAGCCTTGTTTCCCTGGAGCGAGCTGTAACAACACGCTGGGCTCCTTCATCTGTGGAGTCTGCCCACAAGGATTCAGTGGTGATGGAAAAACCTGCACTCGTAAGTACCCCTCCTCAAATTTTGTTTTAAAAATCAATAGTTTCATTTAGTATAGAATCAGGGGGTGATAGTTTTTTTTTATTATCAACAATCCCATAAAAAGACTGGAACCAACGATGCTTCAGTCTGTGTCTCAACACTTCTCTGACAATGGTTGGTATGTTGATTTGTTGGCTCATTTTTCGGCCACATCCTCTCATCTCTAACATGTGTCCTTATATCTCTGGGACTGATTGTTCAGTTAATGGTTACTCTTGTCCTTTCATCTCCAAGGTAACACAGACTCTGCTGCCAAAGTGGTGACCACACCAGCAAGAGTACAGCAGGTTTCATTGAGGCCCAAACCCTCGGGCCCGTCGCCGTGCAGCAGGAGACCATGCCACCCTGGGGTTCAGTGTTTTGAGAGCACCCACGTCTCCGCAGGCTTCGTCTGTGGACCCTGTCCTCCCGGTCTCCATGGAAACGGACGAACATGCACAACAACAGGTGCGAGTGAAGCAGCTCTTTTGATTGATGATGAAAGAAGTGACCACATTGTGTGCTGCATTGGGCCAAACAATTGAGAACTGTTATATTTGAAAAACCTGCATGTAAATGAAAACTACAAAAAAGACCAACAACATAATAAATATTTCTTTGTCTAACTAATCAAGTAGTTTTATAACGTGTGTGTTCAAACAAATAAAATCCAACCAGAACTTAAGTGCTATGTTAATGCAGCCGGGTTGGAAAACCTATGACTTTCTTTCTAATATTTTACTGTTTATTGCTGACAAACCACAGCTATATTTCTTTATATAAGTCATGTCCTCTAACTTTCAGTGTTTTACAGGTCAGGGAACAGTTGCCAGCGGAGCAGACAGTGATATTCACATTGCCAAATCAAACTCCAACAAGGAAGTGATTCCCACTTCCTCCTCTTCATCGTCTCCCGCCTCACCCAGACGAACCTCTGACAGGAGGATGAGACCTGAAGCCACCATCTCTACTGTCAGAAGAGTTTCTTCCACTGACAGAAAGACCACAGCGACTCCACAGAATCAACCTGCAACCAGAGTGTTTGCTCCCACTGTCCTCAGAGGTCAGCCCAGTGGGGTGGAACTGACCACTGACCTCACCAGCGGGGTCAACTGGGAGTCACCCTCCCACCACGTGACCTGTGCTGACTCTCCCTGCTTCCCTGGTGTTCCCTGTGAGCCCACGGTCACTGGGTCCTTTAGGTGTGGACGCTGCCCATACGGTTACACCGGTGATGGAGTCACATGTAAAGGTAATCATTCTGAAAATGTCAGGTAAGACTGGTAATAACTTTGTTTCAACATCCAAAAAAAGCAAAATGTGTAAATGTGTGAAATCGCCTCCCGTTTCAGAAAATATTAATCAACTAATCATTTCAGCATAATTTCGAGTTATATATACAGAGTTATATACAGCAGTCATGCACATTGAAGCTTTAGATAGTCACCCAATGATGGATGGATACCTTCAAATTAACTTGTGATTTCTTTCAGCTGTGTGCAGGTATCAGTGCAGGGGGAACATGGAGTGCTCTCTGCCCCACACCTGCACCTGCAAAGAAGGTTACACCGGATACAACTGTCAAATAGGTGAGAAAGGAGAGAGGTTTGACAGAGTGGAATTCATTTAATGAAGCACACTTCGTGACTGAACCTCTGCAACCCACACACAGTTTCCAGAAAGTAAACATTGGAGCGCACTGTCTTAATGCATCACTATTAAACAACATCTGAAGATTCATCTCATTTACCTCAGCGACTCATGTTGTTCATCAGAGCTGCTGCTTTTCTTCTCTCTCAGCCTGTGTGTCGACCTGACTGCAAGAACCAGGGGAAATGTGTGAAGCCCAATGTGTGTGAATGTCCTGTTGGCTACAGTGGGCCCACCTGTGAGGAAGGTAATCTGAGCTTCAGTTCACACCTGTCTAACGTGCTGACGCGCATGTGTTGTTCACAAAATACTGGTGAGTATCTTTATGTTGTTTACAACCCCTGTGTTGATGTGTAGCGAGCTGCGAGCCGCCTTGTCAGCACGGAGGCACCTGTCTGGCCAGAAACCTGTGCACCTGCTCCTACGGCTACGTGGGACCCAGATGTGAAATCAGTGAGATGTTATGACATTACTTCGACCTTGTGAAACATTTGTATTGAAGTGGCAGTCTGAGGTCTATGTCTGTGAACAGTATGACTAACTGACACTGTGTTGACTGGTTGAATGGTTCAACATTTTGGGAAATATACTAATTTGCTCACTTCTTGACTGTCAGACATCAAGTCCTCATGATAACATATGAAGCTGTAGCCAGCAGCCAATCAGCTTAGCTTAGCTTAGTTTAAAGAAGGAAATCGGGGCAGGAATCACAACCTGTGACAACCTGTGAGCATTGACTTTGTAGGGTCTTGTTGCCACTGCAGAGATGACAGAGTGTTTTGGTTTCTGTACGGCTTAAACAAATTAGGTATAACATGTAAAACAGTGAGTTTTAGAGGTGCTATAAGGTGCATTTTTTACCTTTTCATGGAGCCAAGTTAGGTGTTTCCCTGCCTCCAGTCCTTATGTGAAGCTAAACTAATCAGCTGCTGGTTCTAATGTTCTAATGCTCTGCAAGAAACAAGTATTCCCCAAACTGTCTAACTATTCCATTAATTTGGGAGCATTTACATGCACATCACATGAACCATTTAGAGTTTATAGCTTTCTTTGCAGTCGTATGCAAAAGTTGGGGCAAATTACAGAAGAATTAAATAAAGCCCCCGCAGCAGACACAAAAAATGAGCCTTTCTTCAAACGTTAATGCCATGTTACTTTTAATTTCCTCAATTTAAAAAAGAGAAAAATAATTAAACAGTAAGGGTCATTGTTTTATGTCTGTTTATGCTGCAGGGGTTGTATTTACCCCTTTTAAACTCAAAGATCAACAAAATACAGCATGTAATTTGCCAAACTTGTATGTACAACTGTATAAACCAGTTCAGGGGGCCAAATATCATTGTACAAATTAAGATATGCTAAGTCCTCATATTTTAATGAGCATCTTAAGTGTGCAACCCGCAGAGCTCAGCAGACACTTGGTATCTCTCTTGCTGATGCTTTGCTGCCATCTTCACTTTGGTTTTTTAAGGGAGCTTTTTTGCCTTCAGCAATGAAACATAAAATCAGAGCAAGTCAGAAACATTCCTGTCTGCGGCCATAAAAATTCTAGGTTGTCTTGGTTATATATTTTGGATGTTTGGATAATGATCATGTATCTGTCTCAGTGGTGTGTAACAGGCATTGTGAAAATGGAGGCGAGTGTGTTTCTCCTGATGTCTGTAGTTGCAAACCTGGCTGGTACGGACCAACATGTAACTCAGGTACAACATGTGTGTGTTCACATTGCAGCTACACAGTGTCTCCATTTGAGTGTTTTATTAACATGTAATACAAACCTAATATTTCATAGACAACATTTACAGGTGGCAGAAAATTGGATCTTAAAGCATATGTAAATCTTACATCATGCACAGGAGAACGTACAAGCTTTTCTCAAATATATACTCTAGATTCTGAGACTACAAATATTTAATACGTTGTATATGAATGTTCCCTCTACAGCTCTCTGTAACCCTGTCTGCCTGAATGGAGGAACATGCATTAAGCCCAACATCTGTGCCTGTCCCAGTGGCTTCTATGGCTCTCAGTGTCAGATTGGTAAGACTGACATATTTTACTGCTCCGCTGTTCCACCTCTGAGAGGAACTGTACAGAATTTAATTTAACCTAACCTACCAAATACATAAACAGTCAGAGTTAAAGACATTTACTGATTTGCGGTTTGCAGTTGATATATATATATATGTAAGGTTTATTTTTGTAGGCTCACCTACTTCACTTCTGAAAGAGGTCAGAGGTCAGTTTCAGATACACAGACCTACCCCTAGCTAAGGGGCTTTCTTCGCATTTAAAACACCAGCTAAGAGCATTGTGTGTAGAGGTTGGAAGTTAGTATTGTCAGTATTTCTTAAAAAATGGGGTCAGTGTGAACTGTATCTGATTTGAATTTCTGTTTTTCCAAGTGGACAATGCCTCTTGAAATCCCCACAGTTAAATATTGATGTGTGTTTCAGCTGTGTGCAGTCCCCCCTGTAAGAACGGAGGTCAGTGCATGAGGAACAACGTGTGCTCCTGCCCTGAAGGCTACACAGGAAAGAGGTGTCAAAAGAGTAAGTTAGTAAGTTTACTGTCTGCATAGTTGAATGCAAACTTATTTGAAGTAATCCTTGCCTCTGGCAGCTCACAATTCAAAGTGTAGTGGAAAAATCTAATGAGGAAATAAATGTGTTCCAGGTGTGTGTGAGCCGATGTGCATGAACAAAGGCAAGTGTGTGGGACCCAACACGTGCTCGTGTGCGTCAGGATGGAGAGGGAGGAGGTGTAACATACGTGAGTGACTCCATGTTTTGTTCTATACACACAAAATACATCACAGGTAATATAAAGATCATACAGTAGTATATGCACTCTGCACGTTCAGCTTTAAAATCAAGTATTAAATCTGCGGAGGCTTAGGATAGGTTCATTTTAGCCTGGTTCCAGTGATGAGTAAACTCTCTAGTCCTCTGGGATAGGGAGAATCGGTGAGAAGATGTTATTGGTATTTTGAGCTTCCAAAAGCTTGCATTGTTTCACACCTCAATATGAATACCTATGATTATGTTTTTCTCCCCCAGGATCATACACATTTTACTTCCTCAATGTAAAACTGTTACCTCAACTTATTTATGATATATTTGGCTTTCGGATGCCCCTGCAGCCAATTCAAAGATGCAGTGTGGTAGGTTTTGTGCTAAAATCATTCTCCCAGCTGCTGAAGACTGTATGAATGTCCTCCTCTCTGCTCTGACTGTAGCTGTCTGTCTGCAAAAGTGTAAAAATGGTGGTGAGTGTGTTGGACCGAACACCTGCCACTGTCCCATTGGCTGGGAAGGCCTTCAGTGTCAAACACGTGAGTTTATTCAACAATCTATTAATACAGGGACACTGGAGTTAAGTAACAGTAATTAACTTTCCTCCCACTCAACCTAAATCTATCTAAAAATCCTTAAATATTGATTCCCTCCTCAGCGGTCTGTAAACAGCGTTGCCTGAATGGAGGGAGGTGTGTCCTACCTGACTACTGCCACTGTCGGAAAGGATACAAGGGCGTCACCTGCACAGTAAAGGTCAGCAATGGGGTTATACTTCATATACAGCACATGGCTCTGTGTAGCTCTGTAGGAAAACTTCTAAACAGCACTAACAGTTCCAGGGTTGAAGGTTGTATTCCCTCTGAGGTTCTCCTTACCCCTGTTTGTGCTGCTCGTGCACCAGCATTACATTTGCATCAGTTTCTCTGACAGATAAACACCTGGTGATGTTTGAAAAACCCAGAGGCTTGTTTAACAGAGTTGCAGCTTTGGGAAATGGGTAAAAAATATTTTCCCTCATGCAACAGATGGAATATTTTTTTATACAGGTGGTTAGAGGGATGTTTGAGGATTTAGAAAATACGTCCGGAGCAGCGATAAGTGATGTCAAACAAGCTTCTGGGCTTTTCAAAGATTGCAGGGTATTTATCTTTGAGGGAAACAGATGACTGTGACTTGAATGTAATATTAATACAGGAGTTGCAAAGTGGGGCTACAAAAATGCTCACAGCTCTGTAAGACACTAGGGATCAAAAGGGATCCATCATCTTTTTTTTTATTGTTATTTTATTTCATTGAATTTATTTTACACCTTCACAGGTATCACAAGCATGATGGGAAAGGAATGAGAAATAAAGACGCTACAAAATGCACAAAACAAGAAGAGAGCACCATAAGTTGTTGTTTGTATGAGTGTGTGTGTGTGTGTTGGTGGAAATTGGCATGTGCTTGAATGTGTGGCTCTGTGCACATCTGAACGTTAACAGAGAGGGACTTGATGTATTGCACTTGTCTTTCTGTCCCTGTATATCACTACCTCAAGGCTAAAAGCAACACACATCTGTTAAATTCATCAGCGGTGCTTACACAGAGATTTTATGCAGATGCGTGAGTGTTAGTGCACAGTATTATGTAGAATAAGTAAATGACACATGAATCAGTTTCAGTGATGGTTCATTCAGAAAATGTAGATTATTACCAGCAAGCTTTTAGTTTTAGTTTTTTGCAATTTAGCCAAATTATAGCCTGGTTTAACTTTTACCAAACTGATGTGCACTGTCTGTTGCTGAGAAAAATAGTCTAAAATTTTGAAAATAAAAAGTCTACTTCATTAATTCTGCCTAACTTAGATGGTACACATCAGTAACTTGTAGACTGAAGACATTGATATGAATATTGCATTTGTTTTTTTCTTCATTTCTTTAATATATTTGATCAGGCCCATTTAAGTTATGGACTTACACATTTACACTGATACTAAGCACATGTATTAACTTAATGACCACCTGTTGGATTTATGTTTTCCTAAAAATGTTTTATCAGCACCAGATTACACTGTGGTACAAGTAACATGTGACAAAATAAAGAAAACATACTATTTCTATGTTTTTGTTTGGTTAAATGAGCTTTGATAATGCATGCAATTCACTCTTTTATTCATTTAATGACACAAATTACAGTACAGTACAGTACACAGCATGTTTGCACAGTCAAATGAGAACATTAGACAGGTCCAAAAAAACATATCACATGATAAAAATGCAAAAACTACTAATGTTGAGCTAAAAAAAAAGGTAACTGTCCTCATAACCATAAAGTCCCTGATTTGGCTCCACTGACCTCTGACACCAGCAGGGTCACACTAGTGAGACTTTTTCCTCTCCTCACAGCGAGGGCCAGAATAAGGGGGGCGACAGCGGCATTTGTCGGGAGAAATACACTTCCCTCCGTTCAGGCAGGGCAGAGTGCACACAGCTACAGACAACAAAGAAAGAAACAACAAAAACAAAGGTGTTAATCATCTGTAAAACCTGAGAAAGTGGAAGTGACTGTGGAAGGATTTACAGCTGATGTTGTAAATCTTAACACAACACACGACTGGCCACAGAGGTGAAGTGTTACCCTGTCTGGGTTTGGTCACATCTGGAAAAATGCTGAGTTGTAAAACTTCATTCAATAAACACCTACAAGCAATTTATATCATTCAGGTTGGTTTGGCAGACTGATATCTACCATTATTCTTCTCAGTGAGATGTAGACAGTTTATGGGGATCTAAGGAATGCATGACCAAACTGAAAAGAGTTAGAATGAGACAGAGAGGAGGAAGAGGGACAAAAGAGATCATGCTTGTAAAGTGCATTGATGCATATGAAAGTGTTTGGTCTTTGAGACCATTTTCAACTCACCAGTGTGGCAGGCACCGCCCAGCCATCCCTCCGGACAGCTGCAGATTCCTGGAGCCACACAGATTCCCCCGTTTCGACAGCCTTGAGGACAAATTGCTGCACAGGGAACAAACCAAAGAGAGACATTCTCAGCATGCCAGGAAACAGATCTGAGCTTTAGCGATAAGTTCCATGTATTTGATGGAGGGAGAGCAACTCTAGAGGCTTGTTAACCTACACAACATAAAATACACTGCTTTAGTCCCAATTTTTAGCAGTGACTATGGTTAGCTCAACACCTGACTGATCTATCTTTCAGCAACTACTGACTGGGCTGCCATGAAACTTGTTAGACATTCATTTCCCCCTCATGATAAATTGTAATCACTTTAGTAATCCCTTAACTTTTCATCTAGTGGCATTATCATAAACATACCTGCTAAGTCTGAGCATGTTAGCATGCTGACATTAGTATTTAGCTCAAAGCAGTGCAGTGTCTATATACAGCTTTTACAGAGCTGCTGTTGTGGCTTTAAACTACACTGAAGCTGTGTCCTATATCCATAATACATACATGGCAATAGGTTATTTTTCATTGAACTTCAGTGCTTGTAACTAGAAGCTGAAATTAAACTCTAATTTACAGCCAAGAATCTTAATCATCATGAGCAAGCTCTAAATCTTAAATGCCATTCATAACCACTAATATAGATTGATTTTTGCGGGGGTAGACTGATTGTTGCTTCCCACCACGACAGCAACTTGGAGCCGTCAAAAGCCTTAGAAATGTTTTATTAGGCTGCTGCTGATGAGTGGCTCCAGCTGAGAGACTGGCTCCATTTGGTAACTTTGACCTTTGGTGTTAATAGGGTAATTAGATATGGCTGTAAACAGACCCTCTTGGCATTTTGAGCCCGTCCAGCTTGAGGGGCAGATGCACTTGGCCACTCCGTTGACAGCAGTGCATTCTCCTCCGTTCCAGCATCCTCCATCACATGTCACTGCCAAAAAGCAAACACAGGTCACACCTGTCAGCAGTGGTGTTGATGACATAGTTATACCTTTCCTCAAGTGGAATTTGGTGGCATTGATTTTAGAAATAGATTATTCCTTATGTCCTAAAGGCATTCCTTCTGTAAATTATTTTTAACTGGACGCCAGAACCTCTCATTTTATTTGTTATTAATTAATAATTGTTCTAGCTGCTCTACTCTCTGACTGGAGGTGAGAAGGAATCTGATGTATGTCTGGTGAAAGAGGGACAACAACGTATGGATGTAGTTCGTCTGTACATACATTGCATATACAGTTAATTTAGGAATTGATTTAAAAAAATGTGTGATATAAGTGTACAGGAAAACAAAGTTTTTTATGAATCCTCCAGGCTTCCAAATCACACAGCCACTCTACAAACGCTGGAGCAACTGGATATTTCATTTACAGTTTTCTCCAAATAATCCTACTTACCTTTGTGACAGTATCTTCCTCCATATCCAGGAGGACATCTGCATTTTCCAGGGCGAAGACACTCTCCTCCATTCTTACATTTGGGATAACAGTTGGCTGCATTCACACAAGCAAACAGAAGATTTTGACATTACTGGTTATAGTCTGAGTGTTTATGTTAGACATTTTTTAAAATCAGTGGCAAAATGACTTGTTGATACAGAAGTGTATAAGAAGGGGCAGACTGGTTGATTTTGCAGACTGGTTTAGTGATGAACAAAATGAGTTTGCTCTTTTGGAAATGAGCTCTTTATGTCTTAAAACTGATATCTGCTTTTCCCATCAGGGTAGAACTATGTTTGGCCTATGCTGACATAAATCTTTGTGCTGTAAATTCTGCAATAAACTGACATGCTTTAAGGGGGAAGCATATATTACAGAGCTGCAAAGATTAGTTGACTAATAGATAAAAATAACATTAGTCAACTATTTTGATAACCCATTAAGTAATTTTTCAACCAAAATGCCAACTATTTGCTGGCTCCAGCATCTCACATGAAGGGATATGCTACTTTTCTTTGTCTCATATGATTGAAAACTTAATATTCTTGGGTTTTAGATTGTTGGTTTGTTACCACAGGTTGATCATGAACTCAGTCATGACTCAATGTCTTTACTGTATTACCCATAAATTACACAAAGTACACAAAGTATTAATAAACGTTGGATACTAAATGCACTTCAGAATAAACGTGGACAAAAGGTTTGTATCATCACCATACTGGCAGGTCTCTCCTTCGATAGCCCCTGGAGCAGAAGCATGTGTTGTTGCGGATGCAGACTCCTGCGTGTTCGCACGGCGGATCGCACTTCGCTTTGGGGTCGAAAACGAACCCGACCGCGACTCCTCGGGGCGCGTCGGATCCCGCGGAACAAACGCCGAGGAGAGCGACCAAGGAGGCGAGAAACAGAACCGCCGAGCCGAGACCCATAAATCCCATGGTTGAGAGTGGAGGGGAGGGAGGGACAGACAGTCGGTGCGGTGGACGGAGATGGAGGAAAATGTCCCCTTAAAAGTACCCGAGACTTCTCCACGACTTGCCCCGGCTGCTCTACCCAAGTGCCGGAGGGGGAGCGGGGGAGCAGGCGAGGCGAGGCGGGGCGGAGCGGGGTGGGCGGATGAGTCCTGATGTGGGGGCTGGCTGAGTTAAAAATGACGATGGGAGGTAAGTTTTAAAAGTGGCAACGTGCACAAACACTGGTTGAAGGTAATATCGAGACAGTACAGAGGGTTTTCTCTCAGCAACTTTCTTAACGGCAACTTTTTTTTTAGCTAGCTAGCTACGTTAGCACCCCTAAAATTCATTTGCTTAAACTTACACATTAAACATAAATGCTACAAAACCAAAGCTGAGTTAAAGATTTCGAGGGGAGGTAAGTTTTGAAACTTGCCCACGTCTACACAAGCATTAATTGGAGGTAATTCAAAAACATTACAATACGTCTCTCTTGGCAACTTTCTCAAAGAACGAACTGTAACTTAAACTTTTTACCTAGCTAGCTACGTTAGCTAGCCAACAGTTTTAAGAGCTGTCTTTATTCATGAAGAGAGCGTTAAACGTTAAATATACGTCTCTAGTTAAACTAACTAATTATATGAATGCTGCAAGACCAAATGCAGAGTTGTCGAATGAGGATTACAAAGCAGTTGTGTAATATTTAGCTGACACTAGCTTAAGCTCTCAAAACGTGAATTAGCTAGCGGACAAATTCGCTCAGTTGCTAGCTTATTAGCTACATCTAGCTAATTTTAATACAATCCTGCAAGAAATTATACCTTCATGATATTTTTTAATGTTCAGTTTGTGTTGACAGTGCTATTCAGGGGTGTTGGTTCAACTGTGTGATAGTTTTGGAGGCTGCAGTTTGTGTTGCTGGTGAACAGTATTGGACAGGTGTTTATTATTTTGGTGGCTTTTAGGTCAAAGTTACATTATTGTCACCAATCATGATGTTGTTAACCTGTAGTGGACATACTCTATGTTTGCATTCTTGTGATGGGAGACTACATCCAGTGGACTGTGACAGAATATTAGTTTCAGTTCGTGAGACCTGTTTTAAGGTGTGTGTTCATGTAGAGCACATGTGGAAAAGCCATTTCCCTTTACCTGGTGAGAGGAAGTGCTGGGCCTATATGAACTGTGGGGTGAGGGAAAGGTCTGCTGTAATGGCAATAACACACCCAAATCAGTAATGGATGTGGCTGTCGTCCCTACTGAGTCTGATTGTGAGCTTGGAGGCATGTTGGTTTCCCCTTGCTAAAAAATTTACTTTTGCTATTTCTTCCATAAAAAGGCCCATACATGTAGCTGCTTATGTGCCACAACTTGCAATGACAGTTCATATAAAATTATGTATGTTGGCGTCCAAATTTCAAAGTAGTCAGATGGATCATCCTGTACCTTTTTAAAATTGCAGGTTAAATTTCCACAAAGAGTCCAGTAGGTGCTAATTCATTGCTAGTCACTCTGGATAAGTAGATCCAGAGGCTGAAATAAAAATCAGGCAGTTCATCTCTCGGAGTGACTGCAACAGTAAACACTGATTCAGGAACTGGTTTGCTGTACACTGCTGAGTCTGGTCTTGGCAGAGAGACAAAGCTTTGAAACTCTCAATGATTCTCCTTTTCCAGACAGCTTGGACTGAGATAGTCCTGCTTTGTGACTTCTCAGTTTAAATTCAAACAAATGGTGAACTTAAGACTGAATTAGTGCAGAATTATAGGCACATAATTATTTGACCGTGTTTATTTATTTGCACAGTGATAACACATTGTGATATGTTAATTAATGTGCTGTACTTGACCCATTTATCAACAGCAACAGGGCAGGCTGGCTTAATTCCCAGCATGTAATCGAAGGCAACACCCTCATCACAAGTCTTACCATAATATGGTTTACAGAAGCAAAAAAATGCACATCAGTGTAGATATGGCAGCAAGTATAATCTCAAACCAAACAGAAGACACAAAACATAACAGATTACTAACGATGGAAAAATATAGTATAATGGAGGATGACAAACAGTGGAATTTTTAAGGCCAATGCTGGTATTTCAAAGTAAAACAAATCTACTAATGTTAGTTGTAATGTTGCTGTAATGTTCGTTTTTAGAAGAATACATTGAACAAACATCTTGGTCATGGACCCCTTAAATTTGAAGTTGTGTCAAAGATATGCACTGAGGCAGAGTATTTTTTCTACAGTGAGAGATTAAAAAGAGGAAATGTACATTTCCAACAATAAATTTTACTGGAAATAATTATGAAAATATGTTCAAAATGCTATTTGTCTACTGCAGTTCCGTGACATAGTACTGATACCAATAAGCCAGTAGTGTCCAATAATATAATTTGATTAATTTACTGGCTGGGGTTATATGCAATATCAATACACTGTCAGCTTGCATTATAGCATATTTTGCTGTGCTTACTGGTGTATGTGAGTGTTTTTCTTATATTTTTTGGCCACATATATTCTAGTGTAGCTCTGGTCCAAACCACTGACCTGGATCTTAGAGAGGAAGTGAACTGGTGCTATAATGAGCACAACAGATGTGAACATACCGTGATACACTGGAGACATTGTGTGGTTTAAGCTCCAGCAAGAAGCCTGTGCTGAGTAACACAATGATATACAGTACAATACAACCATGACAATGTATAAAAAGTAAATAGCAAAAATAGATAGATTAGGGAACAAAATGTTGTATATATGTGTATGTATATATGTTCAGATATAACTCATGTTAAAGTTATATCTGAACAATTTTTACATATTTTTTAATTACCAAACAATAACTATGAAACAAACTTTACAATATAAAGTCTTAAGTAAACAGAAATGGCTTGTTATTTTCTTGTGGTTATTTACTGGACTACATACTATCACTAGATAGTGGTGAACTCTTTATTTTTCTTCTTAATATTTAAGAATTATACCTCAACAAAAAACAAAGCTGTGTGCAACAGGTTGACCTATATCCAGTATCAGTGAATCATGTGGATGCTAAGACTAGCGTAGGTGAACAGTACTGTAGTTTAGCAGAGCACTCGGCACCACCCAGTGTGTAAAGAGAATATTACAAGCACACACTACAAATTTAAAAAAGACTTTCAAAGTGAAATCATGATTTTATTTTCAGCTTCATGCATTAAGAACACAAAAAATGTTGTGGAGATGTTAGGCAACAACAGAAGGGTATTCACATCTACACACTCTAGGGTTACAGTTTTCTTATGACTGAAATTATATTAACTGCCAGAATATTTTACCTGTGAGATCACAGATTAACTCAGACCAAAAATTTTGAACTTTGATGAAATCAGTGTGTCTGGTATTTAAGTATTATGGGCACCTTCTGTCTGTAACTTATACAATCAATATTATCAGCGCATTCAAATACACAATGTGGTAATTATCAACCAATACCAAATGAACCCAAAAATGTGATAAAAGTGACAGACAGAGGTCGTTATGATACCAAAACTTAAGAATAGCAGTCAACTCAAAAGTTAAAGATGCGGAGTGGATTAATATAGCAAGGACACCATAGCCCACAGAAATAGGACAACCTCACTAACGGGAAAAAGTTATCTTCCAGACCAGACATTATTCTTGATATAATGTGTTTGAAGCAAACCAGAGGGAAAGTGCGTATTTTATATTCACATTTACACATTTCCCGTATTTAATAGCCCACTATCATTTTGCTATGAAATTAAAAATATTATCCCTTTTACAAAGTTACTTTTCTTCTCAAATGACAAAAATGATTTCAGTTATTCATTAAAAAATATGCAGATGTCATAGTCTTTACAGGAGTCACATTTGCTTTTAAGTCACTCAGGTAAATGATAGATAACATAAAGACATAACATAACAAACATAAGAAAAGACTGATACTACCAACCCTCACGCAAGCTGAAAATCGAGAACTCTGAGCCAAAAAGGAAATGACATAACATCATACATATTGCACTATACGATACCAAAAATTCTATTTTATGAAACAAAATAAAAAGAAAAAGGCTGCAGTAGGAAGGAATGAAAAGATGACAGAAAGAAGTGGTTAGGAAAGTCAAGTACCTCTCACAGCTTGCTTACTGTATTTTTTATTAAATGTAGTTAAAAGTGGTATAGAGTAGTAGGGGGTGGCAGCAGTTAAAAGCATTCCCGCTGTACTCATACAACATTCTTATTTCTTTCTGTAGATAAGGATCTGGCATAAAGTGCATCATATCTGAAACTACTGCTTCCAATAATTTAATTGTTGAAGAGTGACGGTGTAAACATGAAGGGAATGCCTTCCAGTAATGTGAATTATCTGTTTTGTTGGCACCAGGTTGGAAAATGACTACAAACCAAATTCTGCAAAAGTCTGGCTGTGGCAGGTAAGTTTCGTTCTGCTTTGACAGCCTGTTTGACATTAATTAATTGTCATTTAGAGGTTTTTATTGCAAAATAAGTCTATCTGGCCTGTAAATGGAAAGAAAAGTGGTTGGGAGTTTAAAAATGGATGAGCCTCTGACTAATTTAAGAAATCATATGTCCCTGTCCATTACTCCATTGTCACTGAGCATACTTTTCCTACATGGAAGTCAGCCCCAGTCAATCTCTGTGAGAACCTCAGTTACATTAGTATCTGATGCCCTTGGTCTTCTGCTTGCCTTACTGGTAGACCTGCACATGCCCATGCAAGGAGGTGGTGTTTCCCCCACAGTCCACGTACTGGTACATCTCCTGGGAGACCTGCTCCGCGTGCCCGAAGTACGATGTCGTCACTGTCACTCTGAAAAATCACCACAGAGTCAACTACTGCACATCAAATAAGGTGAGACAAAGTGAGTTGTTCAGGAAGATTGTCAGTTCTAAATCCTGCAGTGGTGTGGAAAATCTCTGCTGGAAACGCAGATGAGAAATCCCCCTTCATTAACAGGTTTAGATTTGAGTGTCAGTAGATTATAAATATTTCTCTGGGGCAGAACATGTTGTTGGATTTAAATCTAAAAGACTCTCACGACTCTCACGAATCACAGGAGTGACTATGAATAAATATCAAAATGGTGATAGTTTTTCATATTAATTGATGATTATGACATTCATAATCTTAAAAGGTGAGCAGACTTGTAGATATATGTGAACTGAATATGGATAGTTTGAACTTGGAAAGTTGTCTGCTGATGAAAAGACGATAAAAACAATTTCTATATTATATTCATAGTATAATTGTTTAATTTCTGTTTTCCTGGTAAAAACTAGCTGTTTTCCTCATTCTCCCAAAATATCTAGACACAGACTGATTATTTAAATTAAAGACTGACATCATCTTTTTTTGTCAAATTTATTTTTTGGGATCAACACTGATTTCTCTTGTTAAATGCATCAAACTGAAGCCTGCAACATACACTCACAAGTGGCCTTTGGGGCATTGCAGCCCAGATGTAAACCCACTTAATTACAACACTAGGCTTTATGATATTAGCTGCTTCTTTTCTTACCAATTTCCAGTGGAATTCAGTCTAATGATACTTGGCTAGAAGCTGTTATTTGGCTTTTGCTGCAGAGGATTAAGTCAACTAATAAAGCTCATTTCTGCCTTAGAGAAATGTTTGCTAAATTTACAATCTGCTTTAATGTCAGCATTGATGTGTAAATGAGCAAGGCACCCGAAGGCCCATGTATCTCCTGTTGGTCTGAGCTGTGCTCCACAGCAGAAGGCTGGGTTTGTTCTGGGCAACTCTTCAATATGTGTGGGTGAAACTATGTGAGTGTGGAGGAGAGAAATGTTGAGAAAAAAACGGTCTGATGCCCAGTCATGTGTCTCATTACAAATTAAAGGATAAAAATCACAATAACTAATAATGGTATTAAAAAGAAGAATATAAAATACTGTACATCAAGCCATACTTACTGCATCATGACCACTATGTTGTGGACTTTAATGGTTGGCAAAGTGCAGTAGTCACTGTAAGAAAAGAAGTTATTAACATTAAAAATGCTGATGATCAAAGTCTCAGTAGAACATTTTTAGGACTTTGAGTAAGATACTTACAACATATAACTCATCTCATCAGCAATGGTGGTGGGAACTGTGTAGTCAATCTGCAATAACACAATTTATAAAGCATCTGAGTGAAGAAAAAATATCAACATACTCTACATTTCGGCTGATTAAAATAACATGTAGTTGTGATGTTGGTACGGTTTGGTCCTAAACTCTGTTTAATCAGCGGCCAGCAGTCAGAGGTGGTACCAATATTTATAATGTGACAAGACTTAAAGACAGAGGTTCTAATGGTAGCTTTAAACAACAGTTTGAAGTTGGAATTTTGCAGAAATATAGTTGACATTATTTTTGATCAGTCGCATGACAAGTCTGGGAGTTAAGTCAGACATGGGTGCTTGGTATTTTGGTATTAGATTTTCTTGCCAGCCATGGATTTCTTTTTTTGTGTGTGTACGGTAAGAAGTGTTTTGACTTACCTGCTGTTCATCCAGCGGTATTATCACCGTGCTGTTGTTAAACTTTGCTTTGCCTATCACCGTCTTGGAGAACTGCACTTGCGCTGTGATGTTGGTCACAGATATGGCGTAGTAGTTATTATTGGTGATGTTCAGTGTGTTCTGGGTGGAAGAGGATAAAAAATGTGAGATTCTGGCAATAGAGTGGCTGTGTCGCATTTTAAACCTGCAGTAACGCATTTTTTTCTAATCACATTTTAAGTTAATATAGGGAACATACAAGCAAACAGTGGTCTATATACACATCCAGCAGACATTGAGCAACATAAACATTCATTTGCAGGCATTCTCCCACAGTTTATTATTACAATTTCATTTTAAGTGAAGGGAGTATAGCCACACAATCTTACTGTTATGTTGAGATAAACAATTCGTTTGTCCTGGTCGTAGGAGACGTAGGCAGACTTCACTCCCACATAGGTGACATCAATGGAGCGGGGGAATAGAAAGAAAACAGCCAGGCCTGACAACAGCAGGCAAAGAGCCACTGATATCGTGACGTACAGTTTTCTGCAGGAGAGGGAGAAGGGAAGTGAGACTCTGAAAACGGCTGATGAGTTCATTCTTATCATGCCACTGTGTGTTTATTTTGTGTTTATAATCACACAGACAGCTAACACAGTTAATCTGTAGAAAGAGCACTGAGTGCAGACTCACGTCCTGCTCGGTCTGAGTCTTTGGTCACTGTATGGAATCAAAGCCACCAGCTGATTCTCTTGACCTGTTGTTATTTTAAGAAAAAGGAAAGGAGAGATGTCTTTTTACTGTTGGGATGAGTGAGAGGCAGATTCTAAATTAACACTGCTGTAGAACTTGGTCATTAGAATAATCTCAGCCATACAGACTTTGTCCCTCTTTCCAATTCTAGATAATCTTATCAATGATTGGTTCAATCTTAACTGCAACAATACAAACAGCTTAATAACTAACTGGGTCTATTTAAGTGATGAATTAATTCCTTGACTATAATTATTATTAAGGATAAGGATACTATAATTATCCTTGACTATATTTATTATTGTTATATATTGGCATCTTTCCAAAAACTTAGAGACAAATTTAAAACTGCATCACACACTGGCTTGGTTGGTAAACACAAACATGTTTCATGTAGTTTACTACCATCATCTCACAGGATCTCGGTTATACTTCATTTTAAAGCCACCAACATGTGAAGGTGCTTTGTGTAGCTTTAGAGGCCCTGAAAACCCAATTTCTTATTCATTAGATTCCTACTATAAGTAATAGGTTGATAGGTTTTGTGTGGTTGTTGCTTGTATTGCTGTCACTGTCAGATTTACTGAACTCATACCCACATACATGTTGCAGAGAAATGTTTTCAGGGTCTTCATACAGACTCAAAATGTATCCTGAAAATGGTCATTGAGTAATAATTATCTATGATGTTTTACCTCGTGGGATTCTGCCGGTGCCCTGACATGTGGGGCACGTTACGCTGTCCCGTCCAGTAAACTCCACATAGGGGAACTGAGACACATCTCCATTTTTAGCATCCTCTTCTGCCTGACTGTCTCTGTACTCGCCAGCAGCCGTCAGCGCATCCTGACTTTCGTCTTTGTGCTTGGCCAAGTGTGACTGGGACTTGCCCATAGCTGCAGCTGTCTGTACACAACACAAAAGATGGCATGAATAAAAAGGAAGAGAGAGGAGCTGCTATGTAGATGCAGCAGGATGTGCTAACTAACCACATGCCACACAGCCATTTGAATGTGAAATTGGACCTGGACAGATTCCAGGAACTGTTTCCCAGGAGAAGAAACTTTAACTGGTGCACTGTCTATGATAAAAAATTAATCTTGTTTTTGTAATACCTCAGAAATAATTCAGTTTAAAGTTGGAAGTCTGCTGCTGAACAGATGCTAGACTGTAACATTCACTCAATAACTAATTTCTCTAATTTTCTTTTTAAGTGCTATAAGGTATACTGACAGTTTTATCCTTATACTTGTGGCATTATCCTTTAACTTTTAGTTGAGTAATTCTACACCGTGGGTTTGCCGCTTTAATTTAAATTTAAATTCCAACACTGACAGTAGTGTATCATTAATATTTCTAAAACATAATATTATTGTATGCCTAGATTACTGTTATTTACCTATAATTGTAAAGTAGGTTTGTAGATCTATTGTAAATTGTATAATATACTGGTAATTGGTCAGAATAGTCAATTTAACCTCTGTACCTTAGGTAGAGCTAAATACTTTTATGCAAGTGCTGTAGTTATATACAATCTTGAGGTACCTGAACTTTATTGAGTGTTTCTATTTTATGCTGCTACTATGTACTTCACTACATTTCTTTGGGAAATATTGTACTTTTTACTCCACTACATTTATTTTACATTTTTAGCTCCTAGTTACTCTATAGATTAAGATTTTACATAAGAACATATGATGAGCTCAAAAAATACAATATATTTGTTTAAGATTAATTCCAACCACAGCGTCTAGTTTGGGCCCGTCACAGATGTCTATTGGTTATTGTCAGTTCCGCTACAATGTAATTTCAACTTCTTATTTCTCTGGTTTAATTTCAATAATTGTAATAATCCCTCTACCAATGCTTTATAGAGAGTATACTGACAAACTGTATGACAGTATGGCATGCCAGCTGTTCAGCAGCAGACAGGAGAGCTCCCCAGAGAGTCATAAACACAAACCAGAAAATAATTGGGCTCCCCCTGCCCTCACTGGAAGACACCTTCAGATCACGCAGAGCCAGCAGCGTTCTTAAGGATGCAACTCACCCCTATCATCATCTCTTCTCTCTGCTGCCATCTGGAAGTCACTACAGGGCCTTTAAGGCCTTCACCTCCAGGCTCAGAAACAGGTTTTACCTTAGAGCTATCATTGAACTGAGCTACACAAAACTCCGCCCCCACATTATTATAACACTCCACACCACAGGACTAAACTGGAGTAGTATAGCTATACACATACTATATTTATATACAATACTGTACTGTCTATAGTAAATGTGTACTAACATTTGTACATATCTATATATAACGGGAAATCTATTTATAAGGCTCCAGTGTACAGTCACAGTGTCTCATAAGATACCTTCCCCTTTTTTATTATTATTACTATTTATCTGTATTGGCAGAAGCCTGTGTGGGTGTGAGTATGGGTGGCTGTGTTTATGTGTGAAACGTTAACTGAACTGTTTTAGAAGCTCAACAGCAAGTTAAACGATATTGTGCGATAACAATAAAGGCATTATACTCTAACGCAGAATTACACAATAAACACTTTTAATGCTTCAATTATATGTTAGTTGATACAACAATACTTTTATTTAAGCGGGGTTTTGAATACAGGTCTTGTAGTTTTAATGGAGTGTGTTGAAACTGTGTCAATGACATTTTTATGTAAGTAAAGGATATGAGCACTTCTTCCACCACAGGCGTTAGGCCACAGCCGCTGTTGGTGATATTTGCCAACAATACACTGTGTAGGCACAGAGAAACACTATGAAAATAAGAATGTTTGCCACAGTCAAACCGCAGGCTGGTGTTCAGAGACACTGTCCAGGATGTGTTCACATACACTGTGATCACAGATCAGGCCGCCATGTATGCTGCTGAGCTGCCGAGGCTCAGCCAAGAACACAACGTACCGGCCCGAGGAAAACCATCATATCGCCTCTATTCTGACAATCAAAAGCGACATTTAGCTTCTAAATTTTTGTTACAGCATAATCGGATAATCAGTTTTTCATGTCGTCGTCGCGTTAAGCTCACATGTAATTAACAAATAGCACGAGTCAGCGGATCCACTGTGGACCAGCCGGCGCCGCATTAATACGTTAGAACCGTGAAATACTCCACAGGCCGTAAAGTGCACATTATTATAATAGTTAAATATTATAACGCCTTACCTGTTTCGTCTTTTATTCTGACTTGTTTGCCATTCGTTGTAATGTCGCTGTTTTGTTGTGGTTCACACGCCAGTGAGGAATGAAGCCGATAGCACCGCCCCCTCCTCTTCCCATTGGACGAGCTCATGTTGGGGGTTGTATCGGTTTCCACCATGCAAAGTCCACCAAAACAACACAGACGGATGTGCACGGTATTATTATAGCAACAAAGGGCCTGTGTGAACACAAGACAAACTGATGTGCTAAATACCACACAGTATGTGACCCTACCGTGGGATATGCTAGTGATTACTATAGAAATACCAGTGGCGAGAGAGGTGCGCAGATATTTAGATTAAGTAAAAAAAAATACTGTTACAAGTAAAGCTCTTGCGTTCAAAATTTTGCTTTGGTAAAATGTGCCATCAGATAAAAGGTACTTTAAGTATCAGAAGTAAAAATAAAGTAAAACTACTTGTTATGCGGAGTCACTTTCAGATTATTACATTAAGAGGTAATTTGATTCATTGGTGTAAAAATACTTTATTACTTTATACTTTATTATTTAATTTTACTAAGGCAAAAAGTATGATCAAATAAATGTGCTTAACGTGTCAACAAAAAAGTAATTGTCAGGCATAGTGACTACTTATGTAGAAAAGTACAGCATTTTTTTCCTCTTTCTCCAGTATACTGTAAAGTAGAAAAAAACAGTAATATAAAATACTCAAGTACCTCAAAACTGTACTGAGTCCAGTATTTGGCTAAATGTACTTAGTTACTTTCAACTAATAATACTGACACTACTGTTTACACCATTTTGAGAAACATGGAGTCAGTGTGGAGTCCAAAATTAGACTTATACTCAGACCCTAAAGGCATCACAGACAGTGTTAGGAAACATTTTCCCACATACTGTGAACCAGACAACAATCACAATGTAGGTTGGCTGCAGTTCCTGGAAAATCTTGTCAGCTGACAGAAACATGTCAGTTTTCTGTTTAGGGTATAAGCAATACTGCCACAAGCACCACCATTGTCTCTGTAAATCAGCTAGAATTTACCATGTTATTGCATTAAGCTACTTTAAACACATGTTCCTCTGTGGAAACTGCATCTCAGAAGACTAAGAAACAGATGAGGTTTATATATGGTTAACATTTCATTTAGACATTTTGTTTTGTTTTGCCCATACTATATTTTTTAAATTACTGTAAATTATAAAAGTATAACCAAGTAAAACTACAGAAGCTTAAAATTTAACTGTTGTAGACATCAAAAAACAACTTGAGTGATTGTCCTTGATTAGTTGGAGGGTTTGGATGTGCTTTCCATCAGCCAGATGATGGCAGTGTGCTGCCATGTGTGAATGTATCACTCAGCAGCACTGAGGCAGTGAATCCTCTTGTCAACAACAACACGGTCATTAATGCCCATGAGCAAACATCAAATTATAGCGATAATAGATTTATTTTAATCGGTTTAATCTCTCCATGATTTTGGAGTAACCACTCTGAATAATGCCTAACCTGGCAAGCTCAGGGAAAAGTTCACTTGGAAAATAGCTATTAAAAATAATAACCTGTAATGCCTGAAAACTGACCTGGGTCCAGTTAATATTTGCATATATCCATTAATGTTTGTTTTGAATCCCAGATGGTTCTGGTTTAATGAATTAGAACAATAGATTTTCTGGTTTTTAATACTTACTGTGTTTGTTAAACTCAGTGACAGTTATGAGTCATTGTACAGTGCTGTGTGCAGCAGCCATCTGGTAGTCACTTTGCAAATGTGCTAAAAATAAATAGCAAATGCTGTTTGACACAGGTTGGCTTTAACAATGACCCATTTGGCATCGTCACCAAGTTTGTCATAACGCCAGTGCTAAATGACAGAAATCGGCATCAACTGTGGCCCAGAAAATCCCCTGAAATACAGATTTGCTACTTTAGAGAAGATATGTTTTTAATTATGTGTGTTTATAGTATTTTTGTATGTATAGTATGTTTTAAGAACCACGTAGACTGTGAATTTCCTGACATTTCACAATAATTAAATGTACAACAAGAAACATCATTAACTTGGTGTTGAACCTGGAGGACAGGAACATATATCCTGGAAAACATTCAGAGTGCAAGTCTGTTGCCGCTGATACCAGAGTTTGGGATCAGAATACTTCCTCTTCTATTATTTACTGGGTTGGAAATTACCACCAGCTACGTCCAAGTAGGTGATGGTGTATTTGTTAACTCACAAGGCACTTTGGAAAGAAACCAGTCATTGTTCAGAGCTCTAGTTGCCTCTAAAGGAGGCCATTGCTGCAGTTTGTTTTCTCTGATCTGAACCATTGTGAAAAAGTTTTTCTGTTTTGGTAATCTTTCCTCCCACTGGGTTAAAGATTTTTAAATTTTGATTTTGATTTCATTCTTTGGTGTTCATTCCAGTTAAGAAGCCTTGAAAAAACTGTTGAAATTGAGGATCAGTGCACACTGTGCTTTTCTGTCTTTTCATTTTGTTATACTCTGCTTTCCAAACATGGCTAACTCTTGGCTTTCAGATGTCAACATTCCTCACCTTACAGCCATAAAACCGTGAGTGTTGTGATTGTTTCTTGCAGGTAGTTTGCATCACTTTCTGACTCCCAACAAACCACACTGCCATCTGTATTTTGACGTGTCACATTGAGGAGATTTGATACCACTGCCTGCCAAACAATCTAACCTAAGAAGAAAATATGCTGTCAGGATGCTTGTTATAAACTTAATGCTTGCCAATGGGCAGATGGGTGAGCTTCCTGGCCCGTTTATTCATGCAGTAGTCTGTCTTCCCTAATCTGGAATCCTCCCCTGTCACTGCAACTCACAGTACCAATACAGTCGTGTAGTACACAGAGAGGACTAATTCATTTAGAATCACCGTGAGGCATATGAAAACACCTCAGCACTAGTCTAAGGAGGCAGGTTAAAAGTGGCAGTACTGGTCCAGTGTGCTGTGCGAGGAAGCTGCCTGTGTGTCCCCGATAAGAGGGAGTGAGTGGTGAGGACACGTCAGCCTACTTCAGGTGTCAGCACTTCAAACCAGAAGCACAGCTTCAGAGGGAATGTGTAAAACTCCATATTGCAGAGGTGAAGTGGAGGATATTCTGAGTTTGTAATATTTGATGTCTGGTGTCAACTTGTTCTTAACCTAAAAAAAAAAAAGAAAATGAATCCTTGGAATAGTGACTCACTAGATTTCTGCTCTTGAAAGCTTTCTGCCACTGTTTTCCTCCTGTAGTGTGGCACAGCAAGAGTCTACACTTTATACTTAATTGACAAGCCTCTCATGGTAAATTACAGCAATTTGCAGCATTGCAGTGTAAGGCCACTTGAGATATTAGAGATGATCAAACATATGATGGCATATAACGAAAAGCCTGTTCTGTGTAATGAGAAATTACTGAGCATCATTGAGAGGTGTAGACATATCAGTCCCAGCTGTTGGGAGGGTGATAAACCGAGCAGTGACAGTGCAAAGAAGCAGCAATGACTGAGCTCTTAAATACAGTATTAGCAACCTCTTAAATGGATTGCAATGTACTTGACCTTAATTGCTTTGTTAAAAACTTCTAAAATGTAGTTAAGAGGATGAAACTAATTCACATGATTTTCTGATCTCATAAAAAAGTAATGACAATAATCTTATATAAAGAAAAAAGAATCGATGTGCCTGGGCTGGTGGCAGCATAAATATCATTTGTCTGGGTTCATATATACAGCCAGAGTGGAATCATCCCAGTAATTATCATAAAGTGGGATTACACGACACAAAATCTTGCCATTTTGAAATGGATTCTCAGTAGGAATACTACACACCAACATGGAGCATGGAAAAACAGCGTATTTAACAAAATTTAACAGGGATTTATCATGGTCTGACCCAGCAGTGGAAGGATTTATTTTGCACAGGACTCACCAAACATTTGTATGCAGCAGGAAGAAGAATCAAGCATTGAGAAAAGGATAAAAAATAAAAATAAAAAATTGTCCATGTGACTGCACATAATGTTTGATTGTGCTAAATATGTAGAACAAATTGAATCCCCAATTTGCAAATGAGTGATGTTTGCTCTTAACTGAATTAAATTAGCAGAAATTATGATAAAAATGTGTCAAAAAGTTTGAATTTTGATGGATTTGACAGATTATTTCCCCCATTTCATTTTGTGGTCACACCAAACACAAACACATTCACGCTTTGTGCATGCTAAGCAATGGTTACAGAACTAATCTGAAAACTTGAAAGTACATTTTTGTGTGGGACTACATTAAAACAGATGTTGTTGCTTGGTGCGCACTCTTAATGTTTGGTGATTATGTATCATCAGATGGAGGAACTGCTTTTCTTTAGACATAAAACATTTTCATAGTAGTTCAGACAACAAGAGCTCGAACAATAATTTTTCTTTTCTAAACAGAAAAAAAAACAGTGTATGTTAGATGCAGCAGTGAAAAATCAGACGGATGCGATCCAGCAGGGCTATTGTATGCTTCTAGGCACATAACCAACACTCATCATTGGCAGTGCTGTGACACTTTAGAGACCGGATAGACCCCAGCAGGGAGTCTGTCAAACAATTCCAAGCAGATCTGCCATCCTCAGGCAGTTTACAGTATGCTTTGGTTATTGCTGTCTTGTGTAGCTGACCTGTGATTCAACTCTGGCTGGCTCAGCCAGCGGTGTTCACATCTGTCCAGCTCTGTCCAAAGAAACATCTTCCCCACACCCATTGAAGGGTAAGATCCTGCTAGGTTTGGTTTTGGCTGCATATTTGTGGTTATCATGTTAGAGACACATTGTGACTAATACTTTGAGTGGATAACTTCTTTGACAACTGATGTGCTGGAGAACTGACTGCCCACTTAAACTGTTAAAGATTTTTAGAATCATAAGATTGTATCTCATGATGGTTGTTGGGTGCCTGCCAAAGTGGCTGGTTGATGCACGTACCAGTTTCTGTCAAAATTTGCCAGCGTTTTGTCTGAAGGCTGGAGGCTGATGGTTATTTTCCACCCTGCTTATAAAGCATGTCATCTTTGAGCACCATGCAGCATTTCTGATTAACTCCTGCTGGAATCCAATCTGATGCTCTATTTTAAAAGAGAGCACTCTGGTTGGAACAGAGGAAAAAAATATCAGAGGGATTTACAAAGAGGGTTAGATAATAGATAAGGAAGGGGAAGATGGAAGAAGTATCCCAGTAATTGAACTCATACATCCTCATGTCTACCAGATAATGCTCTAGTCAGGATATATGGCTAAAGTGAAAGGGCCATAATGTAGTAGAAGAAATTATTTATGTATACAGAGTTAATTTATATACTGGGTGAGCAGCTAAAAGTTAGTGTAGGTGTGCGCTGGTCACCATATGATTCCTCAGACTTTAGCTGTTTTTCAGTACACATGGAAGCTGTTAGTGGTGCAGATCACTTACTTGTCTTCTTAAATTCTTGGTAGAGTGCAGACTGGTGGTCTAATTGGGTTCCCACACAGGTCGAGGTCAATTACCTATCCAGTCATCTGGACTACATTGCATTAATCTTGCTTTGGAGCATCGGAAGCTGCACTTATCTCTGGAAGAATGATACAGGAAAGCCTTAATTTAAGCTCCAAATTTAAGCTACACTGCAAATTGCAGTCATGGAGAAAATCATAATGAGCTCCCAAAGTTTGAGCCATGTTATAAAACTCTTAGCTGAATATGTGGCGTCCATGAAAAGTTCATTGCTCACTTAAAAAATACCCATAGTGGAGCTAGACGCTGGCTGAAGACTTTGTTATCCCCCAGTCATCAGTGGTATTCAAATCAGGATAAAAAGAAATTAGGATGCCATGTCCATGAGCCAAACATTGGCTGTGAGGCAGAAGCCTAAAAAAAAACATACCATCAACAAATTTAGTAAATAGAAATACAATTTAACCATACTTATCAAATAACTATAATTGCATGTCTAAAAACAAAAACAAAATCTTGTTGATTAAGTTTGTTGTTTTAACAAAATCTTGCATGTTACTGCTTTCAAACCTAACAAAATACAATATATACACCTCATTTGGTCTTGATTGTCACACAGGTAGTGGTAACATCTGTGTTTTGGCACAAGTCAGATTTTGGAGAGCAGTTTTATCTAAATTGCAAATGAAATTGGATCCATTTTGTGTGCAGTGTTCAGATGTGCAAAAGAAGAGAGCGTAAAGATTGAGGTGTAAGAGATTCTGCCTGTTGTTGATGGTTCCTACAGCCACTGTTCAATAGAAAGCTCTTTATTCTGTCTGAGGGGCTATTTTGGTGTTCGTATGGCAAAGAGGATGTGACAGTCTGCAGTTACTCTAATCTCCTTGATCACCTTTTAATTTACCAAATTGCAGCTTGATCAGGGAACTGCAGAGGACAGGACCGGGACAAAAACAGGACATAGCATTGATGCAGAGCTGGCTGGGTAATTATCAGTTGTGTATGGCACACCTGGACCCAGAAAAGTCTTGGCTCTTGGGACAAAAGGGCTGTGTGCACGACAGTGGCTGTAGAGGTCACTGGATGTCTGAATGGTCTCTCAAACACACAGCACATGTAGTCCACTGCTCTGCTCTGTAAACATCATGTAAAAGATGTGATTAGAAAAACAGTTTTGCTGCAGTCACATTTTTTTTTTTTTTTTTGTTTGCCATTTATTTGCTTAGTCTCTAAAGGCGTTTTTAGTGAATTGCATGTAAAATTCATACAGGGAAAGTTTTGCTGTGGCAGCGGTTTTGTGGGATTTAAACTAAGACCAGTACTTGTAATTATGGGTGAAAAATCCACAGCCTAACTAAAACTAAAAGTGAAATGCAGTATATGTCTAAGTAAGTCTAAGTCTGTTCTTACAGTTAGTGTTTAATTCTCATTTCATATTTCTTTCACTGCTTGTTATGTGTTGCTGTAACATGCAGTTGGTTAATTGGCACAAACCCTATTGTTTTTGCAAGAACAAGCTGACCCAGTTAGAGCAAAAATAATGGTGTTTTTCAACCTGTCTCTAATTCTCATGATTTTGTCTGTTGTGGGTCATGCTAATGTTGCACTTGTCTCCTCTAATGTAAAGATTAGGGAAATTCAACTCTGGCAAAACAACATTTACTGGGGCAAGGAGGACTAGCCTCTGAAACCTATCCAAATGAAACTTCAATTTTCCAGAAAATCATGTCACTTGTGTCTGAGTCAGACTGACAGTAAACATAGGATTTATCTCCTTGATTAGTTATTCTAGTTTATTACATAGTGATCTGCTTTTGGAGGATGAGACAAGCAATGTGAGGCTGGTATTATTCCTGAATCTCTTGTGAGTGCAAAATTAATATATAATCAGAATGATCACAATTACGAGGAAAAGACCCAGGTTGAAAAAAACTGCAATATACCTGTAACTAGTTTAAGAGCCAGTTAATAAATAGGTTCTGAACTGGTTGCGTAGGATCACAAATTTTAGCCTCTAGTGAAACTAGATAGCACAATGACAGCCTGATTAACTTAAACTAATTGTGTGATACAAGCCATAGAATGTACTGTAACACTAGTTACTCGCTTGTGGTGTGTCCTTCATTAATCAGAGGTAATAAAATGAGAGTGCACAAGTAGCTTATTGATCAACATCCCTATCAATCCCCAACAGATGTATTAGGGTCATTTTGTGCTTTGGGGCTGTATGGAATTCCTTTATACAATGTAATAAATGTGAAAATATCCTAAATTGCAGTGATGATGTTTTTCCACGAAAGCAGAGATTAGTTTAAGTGCCACACATACACAATCCTTATAACCTTGGGGGTGAGCGTGGGGACTAAGGGCTGTCTCCACTCTCATTTTTGTTTGAGTCTCAGCTAAGAAGCATAGCAACGGCACATTGAGGCGTTAATGAGCTTTACATACAAACACAGACATGCATGCACACTGAAACGCTCTGACTGTAGCTGAGAACATGCACGCACAAGAAAAGTATATACTCTCAATAAAGCACCCACCCACACACACACATGCACATTCTTGCCTGTCAAATCATATTAACATCAGGTCAGGCTGCTTTTTTTGAGCTGGTTGCTATGGCAGCACAGAGAGAAAAATGGCCGTCTATGGGCCGTTCCTACTGGAGTCTGCAACAACAGGGCTGCAGCAGTAAGACTGGTGCAACTACCAGAGACTGCTGCTCACAGCTGTGCGGAATGTAATATAAGAGTGTGACTCAAAGATGCATGAATTACTGAAGTGCATATGAAATAAGTGCAATTTGTTATCATAAAAAGGGGTTAGAACCTTTCAGGCCCCCACATCTATCCATTAACAGTTTAGTAAAAACCCAGAGTAAAGTTTATTCTGTTAATTTCTCTCACTGAGGTCATAGGTGATCTCGTAAAGCATCAGGTGTGAAGTCCAAGCACATTAATCACTGTTTTTTCTCTTTACCTGTTAGCTGATTATGTTGTTAAAATAAATATTTTGCTCATTAAATCGGATATAAAATATTTTTAAAGATGATCAGGTAGTAATAATCCACTTGTACATAACAAGAATTGTACACATGCTAATATCTTTACTTTTGGCTCCAATCAAATCAAAATCTGAGTTGTGTGTTAACTTTCTAAAGTCACACACATTGTCCCATGTCTAAAACATGCCCTCAGGAAACCTGCAGTCTAATTACATTAGTTTCATCTGGCAGATGTCAAAATCGTGACTCTCTATCTAGGTCAGTTTTTGCCAGTATTGTTATAGACAAAATCAGGATGCCAAGTTTTTTTTTCTGCTGTGAAGTGAAGTGCAGTATGCCAAGACTTTTTGTCATACCCTGGAAACACAAGATGTTTACTGCAAAGTGAGGATGAACAGGGTCAGAAATTAAAATCTGTTTAATCAAGTACAATAAACACATATGAATTGTACATTTCACTTTCTATCAACAGGACCTATAAACGAGTGTTCCACAGGTAGCTGTAAGGTTCTAGTGTTAAGCGTTAGTACATGGTGGTGTGTAACCTCCTCCTCACAGTTGTCACTCTGTTTTGTATGTTATCCACAATGGGTGTGATTCTGACTGCGCTGTGGAAGCTTTCCTGTCAGCAGCCAGGAAGGTGCTGTGTATGCTGGCATGATGTGGAGACACAGATTTGGCATGTGGGTCGAGTTTTTTTTCTCCTCTTATTTTCAGTGGCTTGGCAGAGTGGCCACTAAAAAGCAGCCCTATCTGACCTGGTTCTGCTTCAGCCCCTTTTTGGTCGCTTCTGATAATGACACTGACCCATATTTGCTCTGTGACTATCCATGAATGGTTTTGTTTAGGACAAGACAAGTTTGTATGTTTTCACATTTGAAATTTTCATCTAACTGTGTCAAGAAGGAACCAAACAAGATAAAAGAAAACTATGACCACACACACACACACACACACACACACACACACACATACATGCATGTAAACATATATCCACATATATCCACATTTGAACCTTTTACCTCATTCACCTCAGAATATTTCTAAATATACAGACACCTTTTCCTCACCATACCATAGAAAAGTTAGCTTGATATGCTAAAACATGTTCTTTTAGAGCTGCTTGTTAGGCTAACGAAGTTGAAAACAAGCAAATTGATGTCAAGCTTTTGTAAATCATTTGACTAGTGAAATGGGGAAAAAGGTAACAGCTTGCAGGCTGTAATTTCAGAAGGCAGGTAACTGTTGAAATTGATTAGATGTGCTTTGTGATTGTCAGAGACAGCAGTGTGGTTGATGGCAGTTCATGTGGATTTATTTTACACCCACATGAAGCAGTTTTTAGAGTGTCAGAAAATCTCTTTGATTAACAAATCAAACGCACTATATTGACACACCAGAATAAGCGTCTTTAAATGTAATCAAATCAATTGCAGGAGATGTTGCTTATGCACAAACATTTAATTTATTTGCCCTTTTGAGAGGAACCTGTACCAAGATATGTTTAAAGCTGCCAGCTTTTCACAGTCGTTCATTTAGGTGAAAAGGAATCCACGTAATCATTTATTTATTTTGCAGGTTAACAACAGCTGGATGTTGAGGGTTAAACCTGGCCAAATATTCTTTTTTTCCCTGCGTGTCATACAGTTCCCTCCTCACACCCACATACATATCAACACACTTAGCATAGCATGCCTTCATACACACAGACACACACACACACACACACACATGCCTCAGATATCTAATGAATTTTCTTTTTTGTCTCTCCCTTCTTTCCTTCCTGTGTGTTCATTGGAAGGCTGTTGAAGCAATGGTTATGTGTAAACCTTTAACCTTAACAAACATATAACTTAAATATGAATACAACCCATACCAGCTAACCAGCAGCAGCTCCATATACAACATCACCTAACTTCCATTTCTCCCATCATAATTACCATGGCCGCTGGGAGTTGCCTAAAACTGTTAAATGGTAAAACCGTTTTAGGCTGACCTATCTCACATTTATATTTCAGTAAGTCCATATGAAGTCATGTATTTTGGTTCAAATGAATGATTGTATTAATATCCAGATAGGCTTTATACACATTTTTAGAATATTAATCAAGGAGTTCATCCATTGATTAATCTGCTGTATTCCAAAGTGGAGGGTGAAAGTCAAGTCTTAGTGGAACACTTCGATTAATCAGTGGTAAGCTAAATAAAGTAGAAGCCTCTCTCCCAGAGGAAACCAAGTGATGCTAATGGATGGTGTTCCTGTGTGTCATCAGACTAATTGGCTTTGGCTGGTGACCATATGATGAGGTCAAGTGGGAGTGGTCAGTTGGATAGACTAAATCCTTTATTTTATGGATTTCTCTTCTCAACAAGGGTCCATGTCCTGATTTTATACAAGCCTACGCTGCATAGTAAGACTTGAAAATATACACTGTGGGCTAAAGTTAATGGCAGGTTCTTTATCTGGGTAGTATACCAGAGATTAATGTGCATCACAATCATGTATTTATATGAAATTATGTAATACACGTTAGTGTATGTAAAACTAAAACTTGGATCTCTGCTGCCAATTTGAAAATGTCACGAAAGCATGTGTTTGTGCAAGTGAAATGCTTTTCCAAAGATTTATTAATTTATTTCTTCATTTACTCAGTTGTCTCCAGAGCTTTTTGCACATTTTTACTTGCTAAGTAGCTCCTTCATTTCCATTGTGGGCTGTATTTTGAGTCCATAGTGTCCATCAGCATCTCACTCAAAATTCAAGTGCTTTTATGCAAGCATTTTGCAAGTATACTCCATTCGGTTACTTTTTACAATCTGAATGCACTATGTAGTTAAAGCATGGTTATAAATAGTATGTTGTATGCAGCTGGGATGCAGCTCAGGTGTCCTGTGTTTGCATGAAGCAGACCACACTTGATATGGTCTCAGGAAGCATTCTGATATTTAATACATGTGGATATGACAGTCTGTTAATATTTAACTTGTAAACATATGTATGAAAGAGGAGATGAGATATCTGATGATATCTGGCATCCTGGGAAACTGGACCTAAACATCTTTATTATGTAGATTATGGAATTCCATTGATTTAACAAATAAAGTCAGGTCATCAGTTAAGGAAAGCACTACACAGCTTGTGTTGTATGGAAAGGTGAACTAAAACTGCAATAATAATGCAAAAAATTTAGATTACTGCAATAAATAAAAAAAAAAACACTCTAATATTGTTGTTTGTCTGATATCTCTGTTTTAGCTGACTTTTATGTTTATATTTTTCCATTCAATTTTCAATTCAATTTTATTTATATATTTTTATATATAAAAGAAGGATATTGTAACCTCTTTTTCTTTGTTTTTGGCCATTCTTTTTGGCTTCCTCTAGCACCACCCTGAAGGTGGTTGATAGTGAAATATCTCAACAATTGTCTGAATGATTGCCATGAAACTTGGTGCAGACATTCATGGTCTTTGTGAACTTCTGACTTTTCATCTAACACCATCATCATGTCAAAATTTCAATACTTCAATACTACTAATTTCCAATGGTTTGGTTTATCTGTCTTGTAGACTGATTTTCTCTGCAATGAGGCTGTAGATTTTACTCTTGTTTTAATCTCTCTCTTGTGAGTCTTGCCTTTTGTGAGTCCCTCAACTCTATTGAAGTAGAATATGAAATCAATTTAATTCAAAGCACTTTCAAATGGGCGCTAATGGTTACAACACAGCACGCTGACCTTAGCTGTTCTCAGAATATGATACTGATGAATGTTGTCGGTGAGTCTGTTTTCCACTGAACTGCATTTGAGGTGAAAGGTCATACATACACACATGCACACTGGTTTGGGTTCCTCCCTAAGTAGGATCAGAATTGTCTGTGTGTGTGTGTGTGTGTGTGTGTGGTGTGTGTGTGTGAGCGAGAGAGAGAGAGAGAGAGAGAGACAGACAGACAGACAGACAGAGAGATGGAGGGGTGGGTATAGTCATTAGCTGCCATAGAATACATACATATTGCAGTCTGAGCTAGCGAGAATTAGTGTTCACATCATCCTGCTCTCTGTGCATGCATATTACAGCAGATTGTGATGGTTTCTGTATATCCATTTGAACTCAGAGTAAATATTTATCTTGCCATATGGCTTTTAGTCAAATGTTTAGAAATGTCTGCTGCTCTGTTCCCTATTGGCATGCAAAGATCTGTGATCTGTGTTGCAGAAGACTCCCGCAAAGACTTAGAAGTACTCCAACCTCAGTGCTGATCTCATTAAGCCATTACACACCTTGTACTTCCCTAAAGATTCTTTAGGATGGATTACGGGTCACATACTCACAGATTGGATTACTTTGATGAGGCTTGCAGAGAGGGTTTGGCATCCAAATGTTAATCAGATCTCAGCTTAACTGAACCAAATATGGATAAACTTGAGATGGGCTGAAATGGAATGTATTTACTGCAAGTCCATTCTGCTCTGGCTTAGACAGTCAGTGCTAGACATAGACCAGGTAGAACTGGTAAGCATTTGTAAGTAGGTGGGGCCGGTTGGGGCTTAAGTAAATTAGATACTGTTCTGAGAAAACAGGAGCTGTACTTTGGAGTTGTGCCTTTTGTTATTAGGGCTGTAAGATACAACTCTGCACCTTATAGATCAGAGAGATACAATATTGTTACAACAGATTTCAGATTTTTCAGAAGTTTCTGGTATTCATTGTGTTATCCTGAGCAGTTAATCCTTCATCTTTGGTCCTCACAGCACACAAAATTATGCTCTACTTGCAAATATTATTCAGCACTAGTCTGCTGAATCATCTCAGGCTCACTGGGTAATACTGCAGTTTGAGCTAATCTTAATGTTGGATACTTTTCTGCGAAACTGTCCCTAGTGAATTTGGTGCTTACTTTTACCCCAGGCAGTCAGTACAGCAACTCTGTCTGAGCAAAGATGTATGGAGACCATTTCACAGAATGCAGCATTTAATCAATTCCATAACACTGTGGTCGACGAATCAAACATAGCTTTCCTCCCCCCTCCTGACAGTTACAGTACTAGATCCATTTGGTTGGCCATTGGTGTGTGTCACTTGAATCCGCTTGGCTCAGAATCTCTTTTCTATTACTGGAAGGGACTTGTAGCTGTGTACTGTAACTGTAAATTAACTGCAATTGTTGTGTTGAAATGTGGGATGTCAGATGATTGATGCTGAACCTTCTAGTTCATGTCCAGATTCATTTTTGTTTATAGCACTGTTGTTCAGGTTGCGTGTACATGCTGCTCTTTCATGTTTAGATCTGAATTACTGAATGTACAGTACTGAAATTTAGAATACAAATTGAATTTGTGGGCTTATATAAATCCTAAAAAGGGCTGTATACATGAAATGTAATATAATCAACCATCTATCAATATTCCTGCGGCTTATTCGGTCAGGATCATGTTGACAGCAGAGCTCCAGGCAACCTGCAAAACTTACAAGCCATGTTGCTGTGAAGCACTTACTTCTAACAGTCAGTATTGTACGGTTTCTGAAATTAATTGTTGCAGAACTGTGTTCAGTTATTGTTTCTCAGCCTTCATGCTTTGAAACTGAGATCTGGAGCAGTAGAACAAACTTTTGTCTACAAACCTGAAAAGAAGGATTATACCTTCCTCTCAGTATCTCACATTTCTCAGTCAAGACTGGATTGTTTTTCCTGTTAAATACGCTTTGTGTGAGGAGCACTCTGTTAGTGGCAGGAACATTTCTGATCATGGTCAGTGAAGCTTCACATCTTATCTTAACAGCAACATAGGCGATGCTTCAAATAGTGTCGGCACTGGGTGGCTTTGCTGGACAGCTATCTGTGCAGTTCTATTTATGCTTTCTAGAAAATAATATGGACTCAGTCTCACTAGGCATGCTGTATCTGATGCCTTTAAAGTTTACTTTAAAGGGCAGATAGTTGGTTATATTATCTTCAGAAGAAAACAAAGGGCATTAAAAAAAGAGAAACTTGAAGATTTGTTCAAATTTGCTGACTGAAATGTGTAAAAACCAGACACTGGTAAATGTAACTAAAGATAGATTTTAGCTCAGTTCCTTATTAACAGTGCTGAACATGTGCAGTTAAAGGTTGAAGTAAAACTCTGCTGTAACTGCTGCAATCACTTTGTACTGATACTGCCATCACTGCTGTTCTGCTGTAGAAGCCTTTTATAAGCCCCACCTGTATCCGAGCCTCCATCTGTAGACCCTGAGCTAAAGTTTCCCCTGCAGGGACATTATCATCCCTCCCCAGTAATGGTGCATGTTTTGTGGGGAGTGATGAGATCAGAGCCTACGTGCCAAATGACTCTGTAGATATTGTTCATTCACATGGTAATCTGAGTTCACTGCTGTGAGAAAATGCTTGAATTTTATCCACTGTCTTTTTTTCTGAGTTTTCACAATCGCCTTTCCATCCCAACAATCTTCTTTTCACATTTTGAACAACCTCTGTTGACTTTTTATTTTTTAAAGCAGTATGTCAGGCACCAAAAAGACTTTGGCTGCACTGCCACATCTCTGACAAACATTTCTGCAGTGGGTACATCTTAAATCTACACCCTCTTCCAACCCTATCCCTCAGATATATAGATAGGTGGGTAGATAGACAAATAGGTAGGTAGGCAGGTAGATGTAATAAGAACTAAGGCAATAATAACTAATAACAAGTGGACAATTGAAGTGAACTGTAAGTGAAAGCACAGACTTATATGTGTTCGTAGGCAACAAACTTGACTTGACCAAACACCCTCACAACATCTTGACAGTTCCCACATTTATATTTGATGTGATTAGATGACAGCATAACCCTTCTCACAACAATTCCAGTACTGTAAATATGACTTCAAATATGATGGGAATAAACCCAATGATAAAGACCCCCTCAGCCCCCAAACCACTGTCTCAACAAATCGTATTTTGCCCTAAATGCCTACATGCAACAGAGTTTGCCTCTGTGGGTCTGTAACTATAAGTGTACTGATAGAAGTGCCTCAGAAGTGAGATCATTACCTATATAAACACAGTTGAACTTGCTTGGTATTGAATTAAAATCTTATGAACACTAAATATGCAGCATGAACTAGTCTTCTACCAAACCAGCAGATTCACAAACCTATTAAATCCTGACTAAACAAAGCAAAGACAGTTTTTATTGCGACTGCCATAAAATTCATCGTTTGTTTAAATTTGCCAACAGAGACAAGCTCATTCAGCTGTTAATCATATTGCAGCAAGTTTTATGAAGGGGCAGAATACAGTGGTGGTATGCAGGCTCTGCTAGAGGTGGAATGTGATATAAACTCTCATAGATTTTTTCTATTATTCTATTTCGTTATTGTGTTTGTATCGCATCAGCTCAGCGTCTTATCACTGTGCAAAGTAAATCTGCTCAAAAAAGTTGAGGATAGTCATGAGCAATCTTTTTTTGCAGAGATCCCAGGCCTCTGTTATCTTTTGCACTGTGGTGAAGCACACTGATCTCATTGTGTCACAAGAGGTGCATTCATGTCCTGCAGCATGTACTGGAGGATGGTCACCAATTCCATAAGGCACCAGTGTAAGGGTATGTTTTGACTTGAGTACTCAAAGTGCTCACCACCACATGAGTCATCCTCCCGAGACCTAGTTTCAAGGGAATCCTGGGTTTGCCGCTCTGTTTGACTTGAGCATTGATGTCACTGCCATTGTCCTTTGCTTTGTGAGTCATGCTGTCACATACAGGGAATCAACCATGAACTGGAATGCATAATAATAACTATAAGAAGAAGAGTATTAATTATTACTGTAATGCATCTCTGTACAGTTTCATAAAACAACAGGTAATGACTTCATTAATAGTTTATCCGTAAATCTGTATCCTTAAAGCAACATTATGCATTTTCACCTTAAAATAACAGCATTAAAATCATTCTGATCATACACTGACTTGTAATAGGCAGAATGGTGCTTCTTTATTCCCACTCCATGCACCGAGCACCAGCTCTTGCACTATGCACCTTGGTTGGGTTGAGCAGGTACCTGCATAAAGTGTGAAACATTTTACTACATCACACACAGAAGAAGCCAGGTTGGTAATTATTTCTTTTATTTATCAATCCTTTTGATACATTTTGTGTTGTTGCCTGAATGATTAATAGGCTTTGTTTTCTGTACATGAACTGTTGAACTGAGAAAAAGCTCTAAAGACCCAGTGTACACGACTGTTAGTGATTATCTGTCTAGACAATGTTAGGGACTATCTAGTGAACATAGTGGAGCATTTAGCAATTACAGAAGAGTTGGTTGCAAACAAAACCAAAGTTATAGTACAGTGAATATCAGACTTAAATTCTCCGGTTGACCAGAAACACAACTCTAAATGAATTATAATATCGCTCCATAACTGTTGGATCTCTAAATGACTTGTTTCTTCTGCTCCCAATTTTATAATCATTGTAATTGCAGGTTAAACTCCAAAACTCCAACTCCAAAAAATACAATTTCCAAAATCCTTCCATATTTTAATCACACTACAGTCATTCAAGAACGCTTTGCTAATTCCACAAATAGATTTTTATTTTCTGAGATATATGCTATTTGTCATCTTGTCACAGGATATTTCAGCCTGCACAATTCCTCTATTTGTTGTGTGAAAAACAAGTTGTTTTTTTTTTTCCCCAACAAAGTGATTATGGTCAGTTTACCTTGAAATGGTGTTTGGTCTTCTGTGAGATTACTGTGATAACTTCACTCTTCAATCCTCCTCTATCAGCTCTAATCAATAGAGCAGATTATGGCAGTTGCACCTGGTACGGGGCAGGCAGCCTTCTCTCTCATTTGGTCTTAGTGATACTGTGATACAACACAGTTGACTTCAGATGTGAGTGACACTGACTCACACAGTTAATTAACTCAAAGAATTTGTGTTTTGGTCTTATATTGTTTGTACTAAATGGTAGAAATGAGCATGACAAGTTTGTATGTGTGACACTTTAGGTCCTTCACAAATGAAGAACAAAACATCCATGGGTGATACTGCTAATGTTTTGACTACGTTTCATTATACTCAGAAATGTCTGTTGATGTCTCTGGTCATGACTACATGCACTGAGAAAGCTGTGTGTTTAAAAGTCATTACTTATTTTAGATATTGAGGATAAACTGATGTTTTCATTCTAACAAACCTAATTAGTCTACTTTGCTCATACCAGCATATAATGAGCAATGGTGACATGAGCTCTTGCTGATCTTGTTCATTACTGTCTGCACATTTTCTTTGTTTACTAATTATTTTGTAATAGAACAACATGACATTTATGTCTGTTTCATGTATTCATTGCATTCTCCTTATTGCTCCTCATGTTTCATATACGTACGTCATGATTGATTCGCCCAGTCGTTCCATTGCGCTTTATTGGATTTAACTCTTATCTCTACACCAACTTTTCCACCTCAGTCTCTCACCTCTTTTAGATTTAATTTCTGCTTTCCCACTTAGTTTTTTAATTTGCAAATTAAAAATGCAGATAAAAATAGATGGCAGGAAATTTACCTATTGTATGCTTTTAGTTACTCAATCGAGAGGATTTGCTTCTTTTTGCTTCTATGAATGACAGTAAAATAAATATTGTTGGTTTTTGAGCCAATGACGTGATAAAATAATGGGTTTGAATCGAGCCACTATGAGCTCTGGGAGATTATGATGGTCATTTTTCACCATTCTCTGATATTGTATAGATGAAACAATTAATCATATAATGGAGAGAATAATCAGAATATGATGACAATAATCTTTCGTTGCAGCCCAAGTTGCTGATTATTATGGTACTGCAGTTCAGTAAGGTATCAAAGAATAACTATATCATTATTAGAGAAAGTCTGACTAACTCAGCCACATGGTTTATTGAATGATTTATGTCCCCTTCACCAGGAGTTCTTTAGGAGAGACTGCTATATTAAAAGGTGCAAGGTAAAGACAAAACTGAAATAGGTCAACTTTTGAAGAAACACCACAAATCAACTGTTAAACTGTGACAGTCAACCAATGTCAGACAAGGTGTCCAAGAAAAAAACAACTCTTTGCTGCATACTTTCCTGTCATGATCAGCTGCACCTCATCTTTCTTCTCCTCCCTTTTGTGATGTGCCGTTCTGACTCAAATATAATGACACTGAAAATAAGATTTAATAGCTGACCGCAAGTCTGTGAACACTTGCTTAGCACAGCATTACAGGCACATTTTCTTGTCAGCAAAACATGGAGATGAGCAGTAATTGCTATACTTTTGGAAACACCAGTTTCTCTGCTCTTGAGTTTTTGCTCAGTCGTGGCTGTTTTCACAACTGTTTGCCTGTGAACTGTTGAGTCTGAGGATGAAACACCACTGACAGACAGGACAACTCTCTTAACTATTCTATTTGCATAATCTAAATCTAAATAAATCTAATCTAAATACAAATTTTATTAGCCAATAACTATACCCCGTCTGTGCATGTAAACAAACCCAAATTCACAGTAATAATGTTCTGATGTCAGTCATCTACACAGTTGTAGAGCGTGTATTAAACCAGTAACCTTCAAGCAGTCACGCCTGAGAATCCGCTTCAATCATCAGTTCTACAAAAACTTAGTTATTTTAGAGAAAACATCATAAGGTGATATTAATATCTCTAATATCAACTTGTGACATTTTTGATATTCGGTATCTCTAAGACAACAAAGACTTGAGGGCATTAGCGTTCATCTGCTGTCATTTTACTATCAGTTTTCATAATGTTTTGCCGTCAATCATTTTTAAACTATGTCTATGTCAGATTTATCAAATGGTGGATTTATAATTTTAGAAACAAAGTATTCACAAAACAATGTTTTTATTTCTTACAGACGTGAGCCTTTATTTGTTAATTGCCAACTATTTTGATAATCAAATAAATGTTCCTGTTATTTTCATGGCAAAATATGAAATACTCTCTGGTGTCAGCCTCTCAATAGAGCATTTTCTGCTTTTTTCATATAAGGCAATGGAATAAATATCTTTGGGTTTAGACTAATATTCAGATAAACTCACTAATGTGCAACAGTGTCAAGTTTATCAAATGGTGGATTTTTAATTTAGAAACAAAATTAGCTTTTAATGTATGACCAGTGTGGGCTTTTATTTGATGAGCAGGTTGACATAATTGAATTGCTCTGCTTGTTTGACAATTGCTTTACTCTCCTAAAGTAAAAGAAAAACAGTTGCAAAAAGTGTAAAAGCCAGATTTGAAGATGGCAGGGGTCCTCATCCCACTCCAGAGACCTGATCTTGGTGTTGCTCTGCTCTGATTAACATGCTGCAAGGACTCCTCAACTGCTGATTTATAATTCACTACATGGAGTGCAGTAATGTTTTTTTTGTTGATTCATTGTGTTTGATTAATCAATTTTAATAGTTGTAATCTCTTGTTGAGTGATTGTGTTTCCTCTGTCATTATCTCAATCACCTTCTCTTTTCTGCTTTTCATCAAATTGCTGGCTCTGCCATATAGACAGCAACGGGCGAATTTAGCCTTGTGAAATTAACCTGGTAGAATAAGTTTAAGTAATAGCTTCAATTAAACCATAAAAATGTAAATGTTTGACATAATATCTCATAACACCCACCAGTGAACACATTTTACATCCCATTTGTTTCACTTATTGTGTTTATAAAAGATTATATAAAGTGATAAGACTTGGATTTTAGCTTCAGTCTATACAATCACTCACACACACTTACAGTATAGAGGCAGAGATAGTATAATGTGGCCTCAGTGCTTTGGGCCTGCTGGAAGATTATCCTGCTCTTTCTTTAATTATTAGTCAAGAAACCCCAAATCCCTGATAAGCAACCTCTCAAAGGAACATAGCAACACAGGGCAACACTTCAGAATAATTAAACATAACCCTAACAAACTGTGGGTTAATGATGAATTGAATAACGGTAACTTACAGCACCTGAGATAAGGTACAGTGAAGCATGAATGAAACCCATGGGAAAAGTAGTTTGTTGCAGCAAAAAAGCCCCAGAATGAACAATAACAATGTATAACCTGGATGTTCTGTGCTGTAATGCAGAGTCTAAATTATTCACATTCATGGATTTAAGGTAATTGTTCTATATGAACCTTCACTATGAGCATGTCTCAAAGGACCACACAGAGTATGCCCAAAATCTAATCAGTCTTGAGACATAATGAAATTATATAAAATGCTGCAAAATACAACACAAGCAAAGCACAAGCCACAGTATAGAATACAGGAGCATCAACACATGCACAGTATAGAAATGTTAGAAACATTCCAAAAGGTGGCATATGTAATGACAGCAGCTGATATGTGATTTCGCAGCAAAGTACATGTGAATATATGTGTCATATTAACAAGCCTACAGATGGCTATGCATATAATATGTAGCCTATATGAAGTCAAGTGTAGGTGTGCATTATAAAACAACACTGACAAAATATTCAGTTACAGATGCAACCGTAGTGGCATATGTTATGTTGTATGTTATCTGGTTATGTACACACACTTAAAAACTTATCTTAATTACCATGTAACTAAAAACAGGTTTGTGCAAATTATTTTCCACAGTGGCTGTCATTATCAGAAGAAGAATTGTGTGGAGAATGTCTAATTTGTGATAAATAATTAGCATAGTTTAGAAAAACAAGTTTGAATCAGAAAATCACTCGAGTAAAGGAACATGTAGTACATTTACTACATGTACAGATACATCTAGAACATACAGAGAGCAGTCTTGTCCACCCTAGTGATGACATGAATAAAATATCACATCTGATTTCTGAGTGAATTATTATGAGAGTACCCCACTTGTACAACCTTCATCCCTTAATCATGTAGTTCTGTTATTGCTTTTCCCATTAGTATCATTTTAAGTTGGAGGAACATTTAAGTACAGTTTATGCTCTGCTTTGTTTAAAAGGTTATGAGATGGCTGTGAAAAGTTTGTTTTTATGTCCATTGTGGACAACTGAGGCTCTGGTCAGTTGGAATTACCATATGTCAATTTCAGTGACTCCCAATAGTGATGACTTTTCACAGCACAGGAAATAAGTGTCAGAATGTCCTCACAAAGAGCTCAAACCACTCTGCCAACAGAATGTTCCTGCACTGCCCATCTGTCTGTTCAGATGTGCTGAATATCATTCAGTAATGAAGCATAATTTAGGACTAGGACTAGAAGAGAAAAAGTAATTATTTTAGAATTCACTGAAATAATATTCATAATAACTCTAACTGCAGTGCCAGAGTTAGTAGTAAGTTAAAAATTCCCTCTAGACATGTTTTAAGACATTTAAAAACACTCTGCTTAGAATGATAATTTTTGTCTGATAGAGTTTTTCCACAGAAAGTTCAATTAACTAGCTAAACATTAAATTAAAATTTAAATAAACATTAAATTCAGGACATCTACTCTTTCTCCCTCAGTGAAAAATCCAAAATCAACAAATATGCATATTTGTTTCATTTCTAAAGTTTAACTGTTGGATACTCTGTGTCCTACTTCACTGAAAGTCCAGTCTCAGTGTATGAGGACTGGAGGTTTCAAATTTTAGTTTCATATTAATATTCATACATTATGATGTCACAAATCCTGTTCATATATATACACCTTGAGCTCACATATAAGGTGAGCACAGGTAAACTTTCACCCTTCAACAGCTGAATGTGAGAAAAGCCTTCTAGTGTCTCTTCAGTGATTCTGTTTAATGAAATATTCTGCACAGTGATGGTCAAACATCAAGCTGAACAAACACTAAGTAAAACATATTGTTGAGTGGAGTGGTACTTTAAGTGTGAATTAACTCGAAAATGTGGGACCTATAAAATTTAGTATTACCGTTATGTTTAGAGTAGTTATCCTCACAGAATTAAAGGTGGTCCAGTCTGCCTGTTAAACAATTTAGCTCTTTTGTAACTTAACCTGTCAGAAAATTATCCCACTGCTTTATGAAATCTGGGTTTTAGGAGACAAACAAATACTGACATCTAATTACTAGGTACTCATGATTGAAATGCTAATTGCAAATGAACTAAGGGCACACAATGTGTTTTTTAAAATGTCAGTCAATCATTACAGAAGGACAGTCAATGTAGATGAATGGAGAGATTTGCTATTTTAAAAAAAAAGCAGGCATCACTTCATGTTGGCAGCGAGATAATGGTCTGACATCCCATTCAAATTTCATCCGCTCTTGCCAGCTCAGTGATGCTAAGTGTTGATTGAGTTTTGATACAGATCAGGGATAGGTGTTGTCAGGCTGCTCGGCTGCTGCCTTCATACTAAATGTGACTCCTTTCTCTGCTGGAGATAGTGACTGCTCTTTTCACTATTTTACAAATGAGATTTTTTTGATTGAAGGACGTTCAATTGTTTATTAGATAACTGACAAAGCTGATTTGTAGAGAAGTTTGTCGTTTGTCATCGACTGATTAAGATTAGCCTGCCAGTATTTAGGTGGTGGCTGGTGTTGACTTTTCATCCTGCCGGTTCCACCCACATCTGTCCCATCTTATCTGCTTTTCTCTGTCTGTCTAACCGAATCCAGTGCGCTGCTCACAGTTGACATTTAATAGCAAAGACAGTGACATCCAGACACTACGTCATTAGTTGACACTTTAACACTATTGTTATGCTGTCAAGTCATATAGACTGACTGAAAGATGAAGGACTTTTTAGGTTTTTAAAATAAGCTGAGTACAATAAAAGTCACTGCGCTTTATACACAGCACACAGGATCAAAGTTTTAATTCTTTAACTGAAAGCAGTTGAGTTAGTCAGTTGACTTAACTGTTTTCTGCCTCAAATCTTACCATATTTTACATTATATAATAACATGAACAAGTGTCCCTAATGAGAAACAGCTGTTGTGTGATTTCGTCCCATAGTCAAACAAGTCTAGGGAAGACTGTTTTATCAGTCTAAATCAAAAGTTACAAACATGATATCGTCAGTTACGGTCTCTTGTAATGTCTTTTTGCCTTTTATCCCTGTGATATGCTCGGCACAGAAGCAGAGAACCAGTAGAAGCCTCATTACTGTTCTAGACGAGGTCGGCAAAAGTAGTAGCAACACAGGTGTTGTGGCAGCAAGCTAAGTTAGCCGGAAGTTCCTTCTCCTTGGCTACATCCTGCAGCTTCTCCTGGGTGATCCCAAGGAATTCTTGCTAAGCTGGGTTAGATATGCAGTCCCACTACCATGCTCCAGGATTGCTCTGGGGTCCCCTCCAAGTTAGATATATCTCCACAGGGAGAGCAGACATAGACTGGGAAACCTGAACAGATGCCTGAACTGAATCTCGGCTGGCAAGCTTCTTCTAATGGCCAGAGGACCTTACCTTGTCCTTTGCGCCCAGACACCCTGCAAGGGAAAGTAATTTCTAGACGCTTGTATCCTCAATCTCAGTCTTTCAATTTAAAAAACCAACTATTTATTTCACTTTTCGTGCAAACACCCTTGGAAGATGTGTGTTGTTGTTGTATGGTCGGAAATGTTTTACAAACTTGTTTTGATGAAGCATAACGTGAACCTTCCACTCGTGAAGTTGAGGCAGCAACTCGTTCTCAGTCAAATCATTTTCCAGCAGGTGGCCATGGCCTCTGCAGATCTGCAGGTGGTGAGTCTCATCGCAGCTCGTAAAAGCCCTTGAGGTTATATTCTGATGAAATCAACTGAATTAGATCATTGGCAAAAAGCAGAGTTGCAATAATGAGGTCACCACACCATACCTCTACCTCTCTGCTATGCCTAAAGATCCTGTGCATGAAATTCATGAAATCTGTGTCCAGGCACAACCTTTGCAGAGCCCAAAGTCCAAAGAAAAAACACTTAAAATGTGACATACAGCTCTTTAAACCTAGCAAAGGCTCGGTACCCCATATTCCTGTAACCCCCTCATTTCACTGCTTCACTGTTTCAAAAGTGCCTCCTTGTATAAACTGTCCCCAGAAAGGCTTATGCCAGTAAAAATATGAATAACCATTACTTTTATGTTCATCGCTGAAAAGTGGAAAATGCAATCTGGCATGAACTACTACAGACTGACTGGGTTGATAGACTCTGTGCTGTGAGCAGTTACCTTATAATGATTTCTTGATATTGATGGTACAGACAATATGGAAACAGTGGTAGCGATGTTACTATAAGTCTTTAAAGTCTTCATTTGGTTTTAATGCTTTGTGCTAACTGATTCAAATTTTGCCAAAGATGCTGGAGAAAGTCGAGCTCTAATTGACTATGATAAACTCAAATAAATTGTAAACATTCCTCATAATATGTAGTATTATGAGGCAACCATCAAGATGCACATATGAAAAACTTATCAATTTCCCTTGTGGTAAAAATAGTTTGTATGATAAGAGAGAAATTGTATGTTGATGTAGTCACTGTGACTCTTGACTTTAGAGAGTGTTGTAAAGCCAGCATTCACTTAGCAACCAGGGACACTGACGGTAATTGTTATCTTTAATTGATAACTCCAGTTCATTGCTTCTCCTCGGATCATTGCAAAAATCAAATTAGAATGCAGTAAGTAACACAAGAAATGGCTTCTTTCAGTCTTTAGTAAATCTGGCACTAAGCAGACTTTTGCATCCCTTTAGCTGCCTTGTTTGTCAGTAAAGACAAACCAAAACTAGGTATGACAGGCTGACTCTGCCAGCCTCAAAGCCTGCCAGTCAGATGTCCCAACATGGCCTTAGCTTTGCTGCTGTGTCAGGACTACTCACAGAACAGAGAGCACAGAAAACATTAAACTGCATTGTCCCTCTTCTAATCTAGCAGTGTTCTTGATTGATAGCTGTGGTGCTAGCTGGTCATGCTCAAGGTTTAACAGCAAACTCATCCACAGTCTCTCTTTACTTACTGTTGTTATGTCGGCACTGACAAACACTCAGCTGTTATAATCTTTTTTTTGTTTAATGTATTATACCCAGTGCTACCCTGAATACTGCCATAAGAGTAAGGCTGCTCGTGTGCTATATTTTTCACCACTGCCTACAAATCCCATGAAAACATCAATTCTAGAAATTAATACCAAGAACTGTGTAGCCACAGCCTGATATAGCTCAGTCCACTGTGCCATAGAGCTCTACTGTCCAAAAACTATTAAAATCACATCAGTTAGCCAAATGGTTGCACAGGGTCACATTCCTTCATTACTATGAGCACGGCAACTGTTGTTTATTTTGAGTTAATCTCACATACACCATCCTGGTGCTATAAATACACAAGTGCACCAAACGTGTATTAATCTACAACAGAAAATAGTCTCCAACAAATTCAGAACCACAGTACTCAGTCTTTCTCTGTTTCTCTTTCGAGACGAATTAATTACTGAAGGTCAAAAGACTGGTGCTGGAATAAGGGACATAAGGGTCAACTGTTATACACTCTTAATCTCATTCCTAGATGCACATATGTAAACAGCCAGAACATACTGTATGTCTGTTTGAAGTAATTTCTGTCAAAATTCCTGCTACATGTTGGCTCACAGTTTTCTTATTGAAATAAATAAATAGCACAGCCTTAATATATTTTTCCTATGGAAATATTGTTACTGTTACTGTAAGCCCTCATTGTCACTTCTTCCATGCAATCATTTCACTTTCACACCCTTTTCTCACCAGCATAAACACCCCCTCTCTCTCCCTTTCTCTCCCTCTCTGCTTTAGTGTTTTGCTCCTCCTTTGCCCCCCCCCACTTTCTCTCGCTCTGCATTAAGCCCTGCTTGTCTCTCTGCCTCTCTGATCCTGGGAGCAGTGCTTATGGGAGCTCCTCAGACCAGCGTGAGCACTGCTGGTCTCCAGTTGCCTTCCCAGCTCTGCAAGTGGAGGACGAGTGGTGGAGGAAGAGGAGGAAGGGGAGGGGGAGTATCTGTCCTTGTGCCCTAGGCGGGAGAAAGGAAAGAGAGGAGAGGAAAGGGTAAATTGAGATAGAGAAAGTAAGAAGTGGGCATGTGAGAGATGCAGAGTGAAATAAGAAAGGAAAAAATGAGAGAGAAAGACAAGAGAGGATGGGGCAGGAGAGAAAAATAGAAAAAAGCCAGGAGTAAAGAGAGAGCAAGAGCAGGGTGGCACAGGCAGAAGAGCAAATGAGTGAGCGAATAGGAGACGGAGAGAGAGAGTGAGCGCGAGCAAGCAAGCAAGAGGGAGGGAGGCGAACAACACTGCAGACACTCGCCCACTGTCACTGCTCCACAGCCAGAGGACAGAGGCAGCAACGGCAACAGTGGGAGCGGAAACGATGGAGGAGGAAGACTGTACCATCCATCTGCAGCTCAGCCCCCGACACTGACAGCCTCCCTCCGGGACCATCCTGCCAAGTTGGGAGCAAAACGAAAAAAAGGAGAAAACAACTCTCTCTGTCCTTCACAAGACCACAAGTACTGGACCTCAACTCCTGCAGGACTGATAACACACTACACACACACACCTCATTATTTCTTCCCTCTCTTACACTGCCATACACTTACTCACACCCTCACTCACAGCACACTTCACTTCTCGTTGCCTTTTGGACTAGTGTGTTTTTTGTTGTTGCTGTTTTTTTTCTTCACCGCCTTCTCTGACCTTCTGAGCTGAGTGGATTTACTTTTATCCTGTGTCGGACCATGGGGCTGGGGTGGTGGGGTGCAGCAGGGACCCTCCGAAAAAGGACAGAGGGGAGCTGGTACCTTTTGGTGACATTGCTGCTGTTCTGTGGTTTCTGGAAGGCTCACACACAGACAGATGATGGGAAGTCTGTCTACTTCTGGGAAACAGGTACGGCTACATCACTAATTAGAGATTATATTTGATCCCTTGTTTTTACGTACGGAGCATTTATGATGGTTGGTGGTAAATGAGTGTGCATTGCTGGTGCTGCTATGGTATGTGAACTGACACACTAATGTAATCATATGTGTGGTTTCAGTTCATTTTTGCAGAAAATGTAGACTGAATGGTGTGACAACTTTTAGATTTTAGGGAATATTTAAAATCAGTGCATCTATGAGAATAGAAGCTTCTTGGATCTAGTACAGGGACAGACACATCCTCATGTTTAATTGACTTGCACAGATCTACTATGCTTATAGATGACACACTTTGGTTGTCTCATAAATTTGTTATTTGAGGTACGTATACAACTCTACGCAGCTGAACTTCAAAGACACATATCTTTGAAGATGACCCAGAAATCTACAGTAGAGCTGTCTCCTCATACTGAATAGCATGTGGCATGCAGGACATCCGTGAGCCATTTTTGAATGGATTACTTTCATCTCCCTGAGTCTCAGGTGATGCACCGTTATTGAAATGTTACTGCTGTGTGTTATAGGATGCGGATGATTGATAGGCAGTGTTGCACAATAGTGCTTGTTGAGGGAAGCAGAGTGGAATGGTTTTTGATGGTACTGATACAAAATCAGCGCAGAATAAGCGGAGGTTGTATGTGAAATTCATACATGTTATAGATGTGTAGACGGATGGATGGTTACAGTATTTCTGACCTTTGCACATGCTTGTTTTCTGCACTGAATGTAGCTGTGTTAAACTGTGAGAAAATGATTCATATGGAGTCAATTGAGTGTCACAGTGGGATCCATTGAATTATGTTATCACCGTTGACGTGCATGGGAAGCACACCACCAGTAATGGATGCTTTAAGGTTTCCAGAGTATAGTGAGCCCTTATGATGATTGTTAATGGACACTGAGAAAATTAATAGAATAATCTCTGCAGTCTGGGAAGTCCTTTAAGAGATAAATTAAATGACCATCTCTCTTGACTTGATTTAATCCTCAATTAGACAGAAAAGCTTAAGAGGTTAAGGTGTGCTCTTTTCTTACAGAAACACATTTTGCCAAAAACTATATTTTTTCAATACCGGTAAACCTAAGCCTAACTCGAACACCCCCACTCCACTTGTCCTGCCCCGCCTTGCCCAGCACCAGTCCCCAGTTGACGTATCCCACGTCTCTCCTGTGGTTCTGCATCTTTAAAGAGGATGTAGCTGAGTAAGGAGATTAAAGGAGCAGGGATTTAACAACCCAGGAAAGACAGCCCAGGGAACAGACTTGAGAAAGAGAAAGGCAGAGTGAGCACTGCAGGCAGGGAGAGGGACTAACTTAACCTACATCTACCCTACTGTAGGTCATAGTGATTACGCCTCTCTCCCACGCTACACCACCTTTCTCCCACACTATACATGCTCCTCAACTGGAAGGCTCTAGGCTCTCTGCTTTGAAATGTAATCCAGTGTTGGGAGTTTGTTCACTTCTTCCCAAATAAAAGGTAGCGCATTGATTTCAGCCCTGGAGTCTTCTTTTTTCTGTGCCTCTTTGGTTTGACAATTGCCTGCAGAGTATTAAAATCACATAGGGCAATTTAGGGCTTTGAATCCCAGTGCTTTTCATCAAAATGTGATTATGTTTGCACAACATTGGCATACTTTTCCTTGCCAATCGAAGCTTGTTTAAAAAAAAAAACACAAAATGTGATGATGTTTGTGCACATTTGCAGAGTGTGCAGTGGAGGGAATATTCGTGTGGCAAGCAATGCTCTGATGTTTTGCATATTGATGAGTCTAGCTGAAATACACCCCCTGTCTTTGAAACTGTGGGGAATTGGGCCTGCATTGCTTTTACTGCCTTCTGTGAAAATATGATGTATCTGTTTTGGAAGGTGAGACAGTTCAGTGCTGTTTTTTTGCTCTGAAAATACTATTCAAATGAGGCAGATAGAGACAAGAGGCTCCGCCTGACAGTGCAAGTGATATTTCTGAAGGTGGCGGTGAGGATAACTGAAGAAAAGACGGGAATGATTATAGCCACCATGAGGACGATGGTGGTGATGATGACGGTGATAATGGCACGCCACAAGTTTTTCTGGGGCCTTTGAGAGATTGCTGGGAATGTGTCTCCCTCTCAAGACGCTATTTTCACACCATTTTTCTTCATGTCGCTTCCTCTCAACTGTGCACTCCCTATGCTCTTCTTCCTCTGCATCTCTATTGCTCTGTTTCCCTGTCTGGCACTCATACTATATTTTGCCTCGCTGTTTTAAGATCCACAGCTTTTTCCAATCACTGCAGCAGTAAAATTCCACAGAAACCTTCTATATTGCCAGTAGTCAAGAGGCAACACCAGGATGACAATGGATCTAACAAATACTGCTGTATCCTGCAAATTCATGTGTAATAAGAGAACTGCTAAGTGCCACACATGCTGAGGCACACACACACACACACACACACACACACACAGCAGGTATCTTTTCTATTCTGGGTCTGTGTGCAGGCTTCATTAGAGTCTGTTGTTGGAGCGACAGGGTTGCCAGGTTTTAGCTGTCAAGACCTCACACGTCTGCCTGAGGACAAAGCAATTACAGGTGGTAGAGTAGGTGATGGTGTATTCAAGAAAACACACACTGTAACATCTCCATTTCTTGGACATTCTCTGTAGTTTGATGATGATGCAGGTTGATTTTTCACTGGATCTTGAAAAATATAAAACAGAAAAAGAAGGTTAGCTTGTGAGAATCAATATTATGATTGCCTTTTTAAAATATTGAGCTGTGCATCGACAGGTGTCAAATTGTTCTCCAGTCTGACATCCTGATTTGGTCAGTGTTTTATCGACTCTCGCTCTGTCTGAATTTGGGAACGTAATCTTTCCTGGGATCCAGATTATCTGCCATTCAGATTACGCAGGCGTCGCCTCTGGCCTCTGATCAAGCTGATCTCATTTCACCTACCGTCTCGCCTCTCTTGTCACACTTATCAGCACGTGTCTCCCTGATGTAGTCCTGTTAAGTCACCTGAGTCATGCAGCAGCTATTCAACTAACTGTTCCAAGTTGTTTACTTGCCATGCATGTGTGTTTGTCCACACGTGCATGCAATGTCAGACATTAACAACCAGAAAAGTGCTGGTAAAATCTGTGTTTGATGGATAAATCAATACGTTTCAACCACAACATTGGCAAGTAACATTTTGAGACCTTTTGAGATGACAAGGTTTAAAAAGATAAGAGCAAACAAATGGCTTTGTATCAAAAAGGCTCCTGATTAGCCACCTGTTACACTCTTCACAGAGCATTTAATCTTTTGTTTCATTGCTTCTAGATAGTTAACTAACTGAATCATGAATCACAAACTTGAAGGCTTCTATTCATTATTAATTGACAACATGAATAAGAAACTCTTGAAACTCTTTGGATCTGGTAAAAATATTCTTGACAGATACTTTTTTTAGTTCAGTTAATCATAAAGAGATGATTTCAGATCATTTTCTTGCACTGTGCATCCACACTGTGTATCCACACTATGTGTATGTACATGTGTGAGTGTGTTTGTGTGTGTAGGTCTTTACATTTGTCAGCCTTGCTTCTCTAATGACCTGTCACTTCACAGAAACAATGGAGTTTTAGTCCTACACAGCTTTCAGTGCTCTGAAAACGCCGCTGTGTGTCACCACGTCCTGCTGATGTCACCTTTCAATGCACGGCGACTAGCGTTGACAGGCCATTGTTAGCCGAATACATTCCTCCCTTCACAGAGGCACTAGCAGTGAAGGATGTCACCCTCGCTGAGGGTTGTTAGTGGCCCTCTCACAATCACCTGCTATTATGGCGGACCCACTGAAGAGGCCATCCAGGAAATTGAGGGAGAGTGGGTGTGACGGGTTCACAAGTTCAATACAGCAAGCCAAGGTCATTAATATGGCAAAACACCTTGAGCCAAACAGGTTGTAGTAACCAAACATGAGACAAGCTGAGATCCAACACAGAGCCTTGAGATGGATGGAAACAAAAGTACAGTATTGATCTCTCAGAGGTGCTTCTGACTAATTAACTATAAAACTGCTTGTCTAGCCTTTTTTTCTGTTTAAAGAAACACATGAGAAATCTGAGATCAGGTAGTTTTGCCTTATCATCTAAATTCATGTGGAATGACTTTGACTTAATGTTCTCATTTACATCTATTCATTCTACAAATGGGTTTCTTTGTCTGCATACTTGATTGATTCATGTCCTCAGCTGACCTGAGCACCGGCCTCACTTATTGTCCCAGGTTTAAATTAGAACCCTCAGTCTCTGTGCGCCCTGAAAATCCTCTGCCTTAAATAGCCATGTGTTAATACCTGCGTACCTGTATTATGTCCAACACTTGTCTTCAGTTGAGCCAGAAACAAACACGCCTGACTGAGTCGCTGTAGCTTTGACAGCAGCAGGAATGTGACTGGCATCGTCCCAAATGAGAATATCCCTTGGAGATTCCTGCCTAATTTTCGCTAGTGCATTATAACGTGACCCTTTGTGACCCTAATTAGCATAGCACCTGAGGGCAAATAAGAGTCTGGTAGGTAATTGGCTAGCCACTGTTTAAATTCCTTGGCAACAGGCAACAAATTTAGGCCATGCATATAAATTAAGACAATTTCCCTGGGATTTTCATTTTTCATTACAGAGTGTGCCAGTGGGTTTTATTTTAATTCAGTATGCTTGTGTTTTTGTTTTCGTTTTTAGTTCAGTTGGAGTGGAAATAGAGGCTAATTGTGTTGTGTGTGTCTGGCCCTTCAACCATCGGAAAGTGAGCGCTCAGCAGCCTGTGGAGTCCTGCTAAGGAAACTCAACAAACAGCAGTAGCCATGTGGCCTCAGCATCTTTCTGTCGAAAAGAGGAAGGAAGCTATTTTTCAAAGTTACTATTTGTCTCAGTAGGAAAAAATGAGTGCGGCTCAAGCTCCAGTGGTCTGCGGTTCAGTGTCACCGCAGCAGAAATGATACCGAGCGAGGCAACAGGGTACCATGACACTGCACTTGATTTTAAAAGCATTTGCAGCACAATACGTCACGTTTGACCCAGATTGATCTATTTTATGGCTTTAGAGATATTACCCCACCACTCTCCACTCCAAACTGCTGCGTTTTTTGAAGTAGCCAATCCATCCAGTGGAAAAAGATGCCAAAGACATGCCAGAGTTTGTTTAATCTAAATGGCAGAGCTTACACTAAGACCTGGCTATTACTGATATAGGAGGGATGGCAGGATTAGAGATTATACTTCATCCAAAAAACTTTATTTAGAGTGACATAAGACGATTTCCACTGCCTCATTTTGCCATATTCAAACAGCTCATAACATGTTTTTGATGGGGCACTGTGTCATTCTGGAACCCCACCCAGTGTACTTTGTGGATGGTCACGGCATGAGTAAGCAGATCAGTGATAGATTTATGTTATGTAGGGATGTGTTTGCTCTGATTATCAGCCTTGACCTGATATATCAAAGTGACACGTGCTGTGGTAAAAAGATTAGTATATGATAGAAAATACTGACCTACTCTTTTTTTTTTTACTATGAGTATATTGTATATTGTATATTGAGTGTGTACACCCAGTTTTAGCAGGATCACACTGCTTGTCTGCTAATCTACTACAGTTGCCTAAAATATGAATTTTAGGTGCCTTGCTCAAGGACTCTTTTAAGGGTAGTAGCTTGTTCCTGATTTTTTTTAGTCATGTGTCACAGCTCAATCTGAAAAACATCTGCTTCTTAATTTCTCCTGTTTTTTTATGTATTATTTTCCCTCAGGTCTTCTCTAAAATAAAGAGTTTGTGTTCTCTTTCACAGAGGTCATGTCCCCACAGTGTCTCTTCACAAACAAGGACTTAAATCTGTGCTCAGCCACAAGTTGAAACACAAACAAATCCCTTTCCCATATTGGGGAAACCAGGCACTTTTTGTGGTCAGGGAGTGGCATTCAAAACAGGCCCTTGACTCCCATGAGAGGCAACAAGGCGGCTTCAGTGGGTTGAGAGGAATAGCGGCATCAGTGAAGAAAGCAGTGACATTTACCTGAAAAGAGCCTGTGCTGCCTCCTCCGATGCTATTCTAATAAAGCCGAAGAGATGGAGGAGGCTCAGGAGTAAATATCTCCCCGTCCAACCAGCAGCCCTGTTGTTAATCCTTCATTTCTCCCACTGGTTGTCAGTTGTTTTTGCTCAGCTGTGCAGTAGTCATGGGCATATTTTATATAGTCTTTTTTTAACATAAGAGCTCCTTGTAGTGTGAGTGTTGTGGCTTTGCCGTCTAGTGGATAAGCTGATGGAGAAGTGGATGCTCTGGAAAGCACTCACTGTTGTGTGGCAGGAAGATTAATTCCTCATCAGATCATGTGATGAACTGTAAACACAGACTGTTATAATCTACTGTGTGGTTAAGGAATCCTATATCAAACCTATTAAATCTATCTGAATATCATGAGAACATTGCATTAGAATATTGAGCTGCTGCCGGTTTGAATCTTACATAACCGCATTGCTTTTGTTATTAAAAGTCACATTGTACTGCTGCAGTTTTGACCCCATTTCTGAATGATTTTCTGCTTGTTTTTTGGACCATGTGTTCTTGGCTCGTTGAGTAAAAATGGTGCAGTAATTCCTCAGAGTACCCTAAGCAACGGTGACAGGACAGTGGCTTTAGGTAATTGTTTGTGACAGTGTTTGCCAATCCCTGATTTGATGGTGTTGGTCTGTGGGATATTGTTGAGCCCTTTGTTCTCTGACTTGTGCATGTTGTGCTTCTGTTTTATTTAACTTTGACTGGTGACAGTCAAACTAACTATGACACTTGTGGTTTTGAGTCTCATCCTGGTTTTGATCATCCAACAGTTGTTGACATAATTTCACTGAAAATGACAAATTTTGACCTCATAGTGGCACAAGAAGAAAAGTCAGAGGATCTCAGTCATTATGATTCATCCTCTCACCATGACTGTCCGTACAAAATGTAATGGCAGTCCATCCAATATTTGCAAGTTTGAAGTTAGTTACCCATTGCTCTGTGAAGAGCCTTCACAATAACAGGCCGGAGTTATTACCCACACAGGCATAGTTCAGGAGAGATAAAGATTTTAAACAGATATTAAAAGTCAAGATAGTAAATATACCCATTTATACATTTGATTGATAAGATGGACTTTATCTGCTTTCAGGCTGTTATACAGTACAGTGTGAGCTTCATTAGTGAAACTGCTGCTACATTTTATTTGCATTTCAAGGGTTTCTTTGTGCCAAGAAACACTTAAGCCCTATTAAAGGTACACATGCAACAGAAATTGAAAAAAGGTGGTTAATTTGCCAACTTAAAAATGCATAGAAAAGAAAATAGTTTGATAGAGCACACCTCATTTAAGACCTAACATCAGCATAATAGGCCTGAAATAATAATGAGGGAGGGAGAGAGAGACGGAGAGGGGAAACATGGAGGATTTGTAAGCATCAGAAATCCATACAAAGGAGTTCAGGGTGAGAGAGCCCACCATGGTGTACTGTAACACTAGTATCAACATAATAAGCTAGAAATATATAATGGTGGAGGGGGAGAGAGTGATAGAGTGTCTGGCTAATCACCAGTGACAAGCCCCTGGATTAGAGGGAGGGCAGCAGATGGCCCCAGGCAGGGCAAGGCTGACCGTATATGAATATCCCAGTAGGTTGGTAAGGCTCACTAATTCCTCATGCCTACAACAGACAAACATAGTGTGTGTAAGGGTATCTGTCTGTGTTTTGGTGGTCACTGCCCACCCATACAGAGCAGACCACTAATATAATCACAGAGAAATGTTTACAGTTGATGTCTGACCTAATGAGACCTACATTTTCTTACTACATTTACTTGGTGGTTTACATGTTTTTTAAACATTTTGGGCTGCAAGTAATGATTATTTTTGTTATCAATTAAGCTAGCTCAGATGTCAGAAATTCTCCTCCGGAAGTCTAAGGTAGGGGAAAACAAAGAAATAAGAAAAAAAATTATAAGAACAAAATGTTTTATTTATGTTATTTACCTAATTTATGTCATTCACGGTCGTGTATCTCTCCTCTCCTCAGTTTCTGCTTCACTGTGTGTGTGTGTGTGTGTGTGTGTGTGTGTGTGTGTGTGTGTGTGTGTGTGTGTGTCCTCTCCCCACACACAGAGCGGTGCAGAGGAGAGACAGGCTGACAACTTGTTACGTTAAGTACAATAAAAGCTTTCCAGCAAGAGTTAAAATCCCTCTGAAACCAAAGATACGTCAACCCCAAACACCAGAAAGTCAGGCCAAAATATCAGCATTTTTTAAACGCACACAATCTGGCAACAGTAGCGAGGATGCTAGCAGCTCTACTGCTGATGGCAGGAAAGCTAGTCCTGGCCAGAGCACCAGCAGCACTAGCTCTCCTGCTGTTACAGCTGCACCCCCTGATGTGCATAGGAGGACAGGCTGTCAGAGAGGAAATACTCCTCTATGCTCTACAAGACTGATATTGGTAAGGTTAGGGGCAAAAGTAAATAAAAATCTACACTAAATTTAAGTCCATCTCCATACAGTCTTGTAGCACTCAGACCATGATCCAGCTCTAATAAAGCTCACACTGCTATAAGATGTATTATGGCCATGAATCCAATCCCATTTAAGACTCCAAACTTTCAAAAGGTAGTGGTTCTTTGGCTGTGTCCATTGTTGCTTAACCAGTAAGGTTATTTCTGCTGCTTTTAAATGGTTGCGTAACTAAAACTACAATCTTGAACAGCATCCAGCTCCTCATCCATCCATTGATTCAAATGTCTATTCATCTGTTCATCCATTAGCTTTTTCCTCTCGCTACACATTGTGCTGTGGGTGTATGGCGTGGGCCTACACTCATGGGTGTCACTTGACGCACTAGGTCTCTGGCAAACACTTACTCCAATCCACACACACACACACACACAGAGACACACACACACACACACACACACACAGGCCCAGTAAGACCTCACTTGTGGTCTATAGAGAGAAAGTTGGCATTTCCCTTTAACACAGTGTCGATAACCAAGCAGCTTTTTATGTGTTTTAGCACTTACAGCCGGGGAAGAGAAGTCTTCAGTGGTCACACCTCCAGTTATATGTAGCTCAGTGTTAGTATGTGACAGATTGTGGGGAAAAAGGCTGTTTCTCATCCATCCTTACCTCATTTCATCTCTGTGATGAAGTCACTCAGTGTCACTGTGGTTTATTTTTACATTAGATATTAATCATTTCTGACTTAGGCCATTGTGACAACATTGGCTGTATGAAATCATAGTTATTTGTATGCAGTATGCCCCTGTCTTATTTGTTTGAATAATGCCAAAATTATGTTTTAGTGTTCAATTGTCTATCTCACAGCTCATTTAAAATGCTACTTCTAGGATCCTTGTAAACACATCAGTTCTCAAGTCTCTGTAAATCCTTCCATTATGCTTATAGAATAGAGTTTAAAAAATAAAATCTTGCTGCTTGTCTCTAAATCTCAAGGACTAAAATACATTCCAGACTGTCTTTAGCTATGTGTACCTACTCAGTCTCTCGGGTTATCAGGACTCTGAGAAGCACATTTAGTTGTAATACTTCATATAAGTGGAATAAACTTTCAGAAGATTTTAGAGTTGCTCTGACTTTGACTAGCTTTTTTTAAAACCAGGGTTGAAATGTTATATTTACTCCACCGCCTTCTGTTGAATCTGAAGTATCACCCCTCTCAACCTTGTGCTTACATTCTGAACTCCCTGGACTGAAGGAAACCCACCTAAGTTCTTAAAAAAAAGGCTGACCTGATCTGATGGAGACCTGAGCACAGTCAGACCCAAACCAAATAAACTGAACACCCAAACTCCCCCTAAAAGTAGAAGGAGAACACCAACAACTATCAATTAACAAACTGCCATGGAGACCCTTAGGTGTCCTTTAATTGTCCAAGGATATACAATGAGTACAATTTAAAGGGTAGTTCAAATGAACTGTGCATTAAGCCACACTGAGCAGAGACATATCAACATACACTTAATAGTTGTAGCTGAGTCCATTTGCTTCTGAAATAATCATTAAAAGGATCTATGAGTCAGATGAGGAATATCAAGCCACTTCTGGAAACAAGGAGGAGGGAGGGTCTTTTGTTTTGTGTTGTTTGTTCAGTTTCTGTTGCTCTAATATAGACCACACAGAGTATAACCAGGCAGCTGTTTGTAGGACCATGAGTCAAGCTTGTAGTTTCTACAGTATTTATCACAGTCAGGTTGGTGGGTGGCTGGTAGATGATGTGTACACAGTACTGAATTATTTTGCATTAATACATTAAACATTTATTAGAATTGATGCTTCAAGTTTGACAGCCATATTCTACAAGTTAACTCATCTGAATTCAGGCATTATGTATATTTGCAGAGAAATATGCAGTATAACATTGCATTAGTGTGTGTTTGGACAGTATAGGTCGTTGTAAGCTGTCAGTATGCTGTCTCACCAGTATGACCAACACAATGATTGATTAGAGGCAATTAAGTATTTCGTTTGTTGTGTGAGAGGTAGTTATGGGCATGAATTTTAATAAGCCTCATTTTCAAACTGAAATAATGCAGTCTTTGATAATGTCTGTAATATTTGTCAGTGGATTTCCAGTCCTAAGTGTTGAGATCAAATTAGATTGCAACCATAAAATATGCAAATGAGCTGTTGTCATTTTTTTATGATTGGTCGAGCCGTACTCGATAATGAGAGCACACAGTCAGATCCAATACAAACGACACATTGCAGACACACTGTAAAGAGCAGATTAGGACTGATGCAGCGTTGATGTGTCCTTTTGTGTTGTCGCAGCGTACTCCCCTAAGAGGACTCATTAATGAACAAGCAGCCAAGACAACCCTGGCTGCTGTAATTCATCATGGCACGTGTGACCTCTCTCCTCCACTGGCTGTTCTCACTGTGCCCTTCTTCATCCTCCATAGACGCACAGGAATGTGCTAGATACTTAAAACCATGTGGCATTATTTATTCTGGCTGAAAATGTTCAGTCTCTATCATCGTATGTTTGCTGCCTTTTTTTTTAATGTGTCCTTTTATTTTAAGTGTGAGTCTCCTCTTAGCTTTTATCAGCTGCTTTATTTATCTAGCATTGTTGACAGAAAAAACATTCCTCCGTCTCATACATCACACATGACTTGTAGCTGGGAGCAAACCAGTCACTGTAATAATGACGTCATTGAGGGTTGTGTGATCAGAAGTGGCACATGTTTATGTTGACCCATGCCTTTGCTGCAGGCACATACTGTGTATGTCTCAAAAGCACCCTGTGGTGTTTGCATGCCTCTGTCATGTATGTTCATTTTGACATTTGCTTAGTAGAAATGTGACCATTATTTCAACCGAATTCCCCTGCTTACTTCTCATAACTAAAGCTTATTCCACATAAGTATAACTTTGAAATCTCATTGAAAGTTTTCACTCACAAACCAGCCAGTGATTTTGGCTCCCGGCAGAATCTTTAGTAAAACATGTTTTTTGGCACTTTGATCTTGTTGAAGAATGGGAACTACACAAATAATTTAGGGAGGCTCTTACCTGCGTGTAGCTGGACAAAAACTAATCTGAAAACTCCACAGTGGGAAATCTTTGCCATCAAAGAAAAAAAAAAATGTCTGCAAGACATTGAAGGGCCTCAGAGCACTTGAACCACAACTAATTGCAAGACAAAGCTTCGGAAAATGTCATCCATCACCTCCGTGTTTACATTCTCCCTCCAGTTCATTTTTCTGAAAAGGGCCTGTATTGAAAATCCAGTGGTTGCACAAAGGAAGGGGAAGAATGGGGTCGCTTCCTCCTGGAAACAGTGAAAAATTGCCAGTTTGCTACAAGCATGCACCCATTTCCTGGCACACAGTTTTTGGAACTTCTTGGAGGCTTCCTTTATTTTAAATGAAGAAACTCAACCTTTGATGATCTCACATGGTTCGGTATCATCAGTCTGTGGAGGTTTTATTTTATATTATTTTTGTGATTGAGTGTTGTAATTTACTTTTCTGGGTTACCTGCCTTCTTTCCACTTGCCTTGTTCTCTTCTTCTACTTCAGTTAGTGATTTCCTGTTTCCCAGAATGACTTTTCATGAACCCCCAGAGAACAAGGATCTTTCTTAGATGGTGGAGAGAGAGGAAAAATGTTAACAGAGCAAGACTTTTTTGTATCGGTGACAAAAGGCACAAGCCCCACCCTTGACTGAAAACCCAAGATGTCATGCATTTTTTAGTGGTTTTAGTGGCTGCTGTCAGTTAATAAATTGATATCATTGCCTCTGTGATGGTTCTCCCTCTGTGTGACTGCTGTGGAAATACGAATGATATTACAGTCATTAGCAGACCTAGATTTCATTTCAATGAACTCTCCAGGAATCATTTATTATTGTAGGTTGGGGCTGTTATTAAAAGCGATAAGACAAATACATTGACATGATTTTATTGGACAGATTTTTTTTCTTTAACCTGCAAAAAGAGGAAGATAACGCTGGCGGTGAGTGAGCAATAAAGAGCAGTAAGGGTAAACATTCCCTGTGGGACTGTTAGAGCTTATATCTTATCTCCCTGGAGCATTAGCCACATTCTCTGTCACTTAGCCCGTTGGAATTCAGTGAGCAGCGACTTGCTCACTATTTATTAGAGCATACATCATGCATTTATCAGGCTTGTGTCTTGCTCCTCTGCAGCGAGTGAAATCAGAGTAAAGAAATAACACAACCCACATCCCTCTGTACATGGACCCTCAGCTCTCCGCTGCAGTGTGTCATTAGAAGCTCTCGTCAGCTGTCAAGCGAACAGGCCGACCCAGCCCTCATTCAGCCGGGCACACACCTGCCTCACTGAATATTATGTGTGTACTGTATGTGTGTGTTTCTCTGAAAGCACGACTAGCAGGATTATATAGCTGTCACAGCTGTCATTCACGGGCTCGAGCTGCCCCCTCCACCTCTGCACATTCACCCCACTCCCCCAACCCCCACAACACAACCCCCCTGCACCCACCCACCCATCTGAGCTTCTGACAGCTGTAGTCATGGCAACAGAGAAAACATGATGACTGTGTACATGTTGAAGCCTCTGCCCCGCTACCTGTGACCTGTACCTGTCTCGCTCATTTGATATCTATTTAATGGGAATATGTTAAATATGTTGAGCAATCTGGTTTTTATCAAATAATTTTCTACAAGTTCTTTGAGAATAGTGAAATATTTTCAGTAAAATATTATTTTTTTAAGTCTGTAATTGTTTGACAAGACATTTTGCTGCAGTTGTTGTGACAGAACAGAAATCGACTTTGTATATAGTATGTAACAATGATGGCAGATGAACTCATGCTTCCTACTGAAGTAAAAGCAGCAAAACACAGTGGAAATATATTGTTCTTACTCTGCAAATCGAAGGAAAACACCAAAACCAACAGTTAACTTATCTTCAGAAAAGCAGTCAACTATTTTGAAATTGGAAATTAGTTTTTGGAGATTTCCTGCTTTTCGCTATTTTCTGTCAATATCTTTGGGTTTTGAAGTGCTGGTCAGACATTTTCCTAGACCAAACAATGAATCAGTTCATGTAGAAAATAGTTAGTAGATTAATCAGTGATGAAAATAATTATTAGTTTAAACTCTAGATCTTACAGATGAGTATTGCTTGTCTATCCAGGCCTTATATATAGTCCAGTGAGTCAGTGAGCCTTCATGGCCAAGAACACCATCCTGCTGCCATAAAAACAACAAAAACACTAATATTAAAACTTGCCACTGAAACTAGTTAAAATACACTGATATACATTAATCCACGGCTAAAAATAATCTCCTATTTGCTAAAACTAACATGCCATCCTGTTTTAAGACAGTATTTCCATAAAACAACCATTATTAAAATTAAGATATATATTTGTGACTTGTTTTTGAAGATTTGAGTCTCAATAGGAGTGAATTAACTTGAGGTTGAGTGCTACAGATACTGTAGGGAAGTGCTGAGATTGGGATTTGTTGACAGTAAGAAAAATATAGAATAACACCAGCCTTATTCTTTAAGTAATTAAAAGTTCTGCACTTACTTAATTAAAAAGTAAAAAAGTATGAGCTGTTGAAGTAAAAGAAATCATTGTGAAGAAAAGCTTCTTTTCCTTGTTGATGCATTAGTCTATAAAAAGTGTTTTAATGCTCTAATGGTCCAAGTGGAGCTGAATCCAGCTACCATATGTCAGCATAACATTGAGGTATTGTTAAGGTTTAGGGCTGGCAGTTTTTCATGTTGTATGAATTCTTGTGCTGCTGTCCCTTTTCAGAACTCTCTAGATAATATCTTAAAGACTTTGCCCTCAAGCTGAAAGAAGGCTGTTTGTCAGAATTCCTGAAAAGCTGACATTTTGAAGTGATATCTCCTGAGCTTATCTCATGTTAAATGTAAAAAAAACCCAATCCGCAAAATGGTAAAGTCATATAGCACCTCAAAGACCTTGAGTAAACTTCTCATCTCTGCTCTGTACTGCAGTGTGCTGCATGTACTTTCAGTTGTGTGCCTGAAACCTGTCTTCACTAGGCCATTAAGTGTGAGAGTGTGTCCAAAAGTTGCCCATTAAACAGGTGAAATTGGTCACTGTGCTTGGTGGAGTTGACATTCCTGAACAAATTTTCTCACTCTGAGTTACAGCTGGGAATTTTACTGTCCCATGTTGATCCAGATGTTGTTTCAGAGGCTTTTCTGCCCCGACCAGAATAAAACTGTGGTGGAAATACGTGTGTGTGTGTGTGTGTGTGTGTGTGTGTGTGTGTGTGTGTGTGTGTGTATGTATGTGTGGTGCATCTGTGTGTGTGTGTCAGTGTGTGTGAAATGTAGGTCAGCCCTGCTGTGGTAGCCTGCTGGTGAACCCTCCAGTCAGACAGTGGACAATCTGAACTGGCATGTGTGCACTCATACATGGGCATGTGGTTTAATGTGGACCCACCCTTCCATTGATCCCCCAACAGCTTTTTTAAATACATTTTTTGGTATATCTACCATCATTAAAAAAAAAATACTGCAGCCCAGCAATAAGACATCTAAATCACAGTAAGAAGAGCTGGTGTGGGACAAGTGTAAGTAGCACCGGCAGCAATGGGTCAGCTCTCCACGCCTCTTGAACACTATTTAAGAGAGGCTCATTTCTGATGAAATCTTCCCCTTAGTCCACTGTTAATTTGCAGAGGATTAATATCATTAAAGCCTGCTCGTCCATGCTCGTGGCCTTTCTTGTTGATTGCTGGGTCCCCAGTGAGTAGAACTGTAGCCTGAAGACCCTGCAGCGCTTTGGTGTTTACGTGATTGGAGACTGCAGATGAGGAAAGAAATGAAGGAGGAGTGGCTGAACAGAAAGAGACGGTGAGGGAGAGAGAGGTAGTGTTGGTGTGATTCACGGATGAATTAAATTGAGTGAAGAGAAGCCGTGGGAGAAAGAAAGGAGATTACTTTTTTCCCTCTGTTTCTCAAAGATTGTCCACAGTTATCAAATATGTAGCATTATAGACGGCCATCTCATGTTACTGCAGGCTCAGTAAACTGCTGCTGCATTTAAACTCTGTGAAGAATTCTAACTTCTCTTCCTGTGCTGCCAGCTGCAGCTATATACAGTTTATACAGGATATATTGTATTTAAGAGTTGGTTGCTCTGTAATTCCACCTGTCCATACTTGTCATGAAGTCATCTGTTCCTGGAGCAACTACATTATAAAAGATGGGATACACAATCCACAGTCCTCTTTCTGTGCTGGGGCTTCAGCAGTCAGAATTAGCCAAATAAAGTGGGGGTGTAAAATCAGTACAAAATCTGTTGTTAATGTCCCAGGGTGAAAACAGTCTGTAGAAACACAATCAATGAACCTCAGCTGAACTTAATAATACATTTTCACACAAGGACTGCGGATCTGGTCTCTCTCTAGAAAGGAGTTTCTGTAGGGCCAGTAACATATATTTCAATGTACATATTGGCATGTGAGTATTTTATAAGCTAGACTTGACCCATCTTTTATGACACAAAAGATGCCATGGTAAATTATAATTAATACTCTCTATGCTGACTACTTGTATGGGATGGGACACAAACTGGGGCCACCTGTGTCAAAGACAAACTCATCTGCTCCCATCCTCCACCCTGACCTCCACATCCTTTATGTTTCACTGCATTCTATGAATATGTCATATTGCCTCTTTCATTGTCACTGAAGGTTATATGAGGGCTGTTTCCACAGTGTCTCCTCCTGATACAGTAGATGAGAGTTGTATGTTGCAGTATCTTGATGGGATTTCACTGCACAGAAAAATGTTGAGGAGACAATTGTAAGCAGCACTAACACAGGAAGGATATGACTGGATGCATTTATTGGTGACTGTATACAGTAATACAGGATGCTGCAGATGCCAACATTCACAGTGCAGTTTCCTGACAAACTCGTGGTTTACAGTCACGAGGAGGCATTGGAGTTTCAATTAACACCTCCAAGTTATAACCTGCAGCAAAATCTTGAGTTTAGTGCTTGTGACTTGAGTTTTGCTCGCTGGGATAAAGAAAGTCTGCCTCTGTATTTACTCGTCAGTCCAACTTTGATGAACTTTGAGCTGGTGACCAACAACAAGGCTTCATGACAGTTCTGACCTTTGGCCAAAATAGAGGAGCTATCATAGCAATATTTTGCACTGTCCACTTTTATTTCACCCTGATGTAGTACTACTCCACAGGTTCTGTGACACAGGAGTCAGTGGTAAGCAAGTGTAACATTGTTGCTTTCAAACCGCTAACATCAGAAATTTCCTAACCATTCTGGTTATGTAGTGATGTAGGCAGTGAACAGAGATTTCAGAGAGTCTTACTGAAGCGAGTGAACCCTGACCTCATTATGTTGTACTGCTTCCAGACAAACATGGTTTTTATACACCTAAATAATGCAGAATGAATTAAATGCTGTACGATTTTTTTTTAATGTTTGTTTTCTTTCTAAAGCATTCTTCTGTCTGGCATGAGTAGAAAAAAGATGAAGGAGAATTGAAGAGTTTTAACTGAAGCCCTGTTATGATGCAAAGAGAAGCGAGAGGGGGAAAAAAGCATGGTTGAGGAAGGTTTTTAAGAGCAGAGCATTATCACCTCTCCCATCTTGATTCACTCTCCCTCCATTTTTGTATTATTTGAGCACCCTAATTAGTTATTTTAGAGGTTTTTACACATTGTCCTCCAGCATAGCAGTTTGCCTTCCATAACTGCAGGAAACCACAGCAAATCACTTTTCAAAGAAAGAAAAACTAAAACTGAATCTGAAAATGCATGAGGATGAAGGAGACAATAATAGAGAGGAAGAGTCAGACTAGACGAGCCACTCCTGGTGCCACCCGTTCCTCTCAACAGCACGACAATCTCTAAAATAAAAAAATAGGAATAGGCTATTATCAAAGACTTTAGTCTGTAGCATGGAAATTGACAGTATTAACCTTTAGTGGTGCTTGACACTGTAATGCTCTATTGTCAGAGTAGATTCCAAATGCCTCTCACGTATGAGTTGACCCCACTGGGATACTTCTGCTCATGAAGGGAAAGTGGTAGGAATATGAGGGGGGAAAGAGAGAGAGGAAGAGCCTGAGAGAATAGAGATGATGGAATGGGTGTGAAAGAGGAAGAGAGCAGCAGATACAACAGAGACCCACTGTGAAAATGAATGCAGCCTCTCAGGATGGAGCGGCATACTCAAGGGAGAGAAATAATAAGACTTCCCCTGGTGTACTCTGCTGCCAAATGCTATGATTGATCAAGTCAGAGCTCCTCTCTTTATTAACGCTGATCATATATTGCCAGCAGCAGGGTTTTCCTACACGGCTTTAAGGATGAGAGGGACGAGCACTCTTCAATTTCATCTGAAATTTATTTCCATCTGTCAGGTTCAATTTATCCATGATATTGCCGATATACCCTGATACGTCTGTCAAAGTCTGCTTGTCAAAAGAACCGACTGACTTTTAAGCTGCCACCATCAAACATCCTTCAAAGACATCATGTTGGCCTTTGAGGCAATACTGTTTCAAACCAGTCAAGTTTGATCGTTTCTCTGTCAATTTAGTCTTGGATCTAAAATCTAGAGTTTTGTTTCCACCACAGATATCAAGCTAAAGTAAATACAGCCACATTAGCTGAAGAAAATGAGCAATAATAGTTCAAAGAGCCATTTTCCTCAGTTCTTTTCAAGAAAACTTTATGTTCTTCCTGTATCAAAAGCAGAAGCTCAGATCACCCATCATTTCTTCAGATTTTTTTGCTCAGTCACTCAGTTGCTGAGTATGGGGGTAGTATTGCAGAGTAGTGTTTGATTCTCCAAAAAACATGGCGTTAAGATGATGGTCCAGGGCAGCTATTTAGTCGCTTTGATCCTCCACCCAGTGGGGTGCCTTTGAAAGTGACTGGAGTGAAGAACACTGTTGAGGGTCTCATCTACAAAATACAACTCTGCTGAGGACTGTGCTGGAAGCGATACACAGTGGTCACCAAGGCAGGACATGCTTCGCCAAATCCAACAGAAACTCTCTTTCAAATGGAATTTACTTTTTACCTTCTCAGATATGGAGGATTTCATCTGAGGTGGCTGTCGTCAGAAAAGCCTCTACACCCAAAGCCAAATCTCAAGTGAAATGTGCTTCTCAATTCCATAAACATGATGACCAACTGTGAGTCAAGTCTCTGTCTATAGTAGATTTATAGGTATGGCTGAAGGATGGTTGCTGTCTGAGGTTGTGTTTTGGGCTAGCATCCTGGCTCTGAGGACTCAAAACTTGTTTGACAGACAAAGAATCTCACTAAACTTTTGATGCACTGAAATGTGCAAATTAATATTCCTGGTGTGTAACTTTGTAACATGAACAGTGTAATTCCTCTGTTAACTTCAGCATGCTGAGATAATGAATTCAATGATTACTGCTGCTATGATACTCTTGAGATTTGTCTTTGTCCACTTTTGCAGTGTCTTTCTGAAATTAGTACCTTATTACCCCCCAAAATTCTGAAATCTGGTAACATGCAAATCTCTTTAGAGGATTTCATACATTTTGCAGACAGACTACAAATTTATTACAAATTAATTTGAAAAACAGCAAATTAAAGTGCTGTTTTTTCAGTGCACCATTTGTCGCATTTAAAACATTTAATACACAGTTTTCATGTCAGTGCCACTGGACTGATGTGTAATTGCTGAACCACTTACTAGACCTGTGTTATTACAGACTGAAATAACACAATTGAGCAGTCAGTGTAAAAATATGCAGTGATGGTCTAGTCATCCACTTTTCAGTAGCATCTGCATAGCGTCCAACATGTGAGTGAGCCACATCTGGTCTGCAGCATCATTAACCCACATTTATTCTCAGATTGCACAGTGTTGTCGCAGCGAATGCCCTCCGTGGGCTACATGTACAGGCACACAGACACAAACAAACAAATCCCAAACACCCACTCCTTCCTGCTGCTATCAGCGTTCAGATGCTGCATTCATTCACATTTGTCTGCTCCCTTTGCTCCCTTGTTCGCTCTTGAACAGATGGAACCACAAGTTAGCATGTAGCCCTCTATATGCTAACACTGAGTCTGCATGTTAAGGGCACTGCTGCTGCTGCCACACCCACACTGACTCTACCTCTTGCTCTTTCCCCCCCCTGTTGTGGTTCGTGTCACACCGGCTCGCCCACCTGGCTGTACTCCCACACCCCTTTGCCCTCCTGTCCCACTCTCTGGCGATTACCACTCTAATCCATGTTTAATGGATTCAGCACACACTCTCCTCCTGTCCCGATGCTTGCCCCTGATTAAACCTCCACTGTGTTACAATCCAGATGTTATGACTGGATTGAGGAAGAGGCAAAGGTGTCTACGTTAGATGAGTCAAAGCACAGACTTTTCCGGTTTGAGTTGCGAGAATCGATTGGCTCCCCCGGGCGGCTTGTTCAATCACAGTTACAGAGAAGCTATTATCTCGTATGTGTTTAATCCGATTGTGTTGTCTCCACTTACACGGACTCCGAGGAAAACTGTTTGATCGCTCTGCTGTCTCCAACTGAGGATTGACGACAAACAAGGAAGAGGAAGAGAGATTTATGTGTGTGTTGATGATGATGGTGTGTCAAGCTGAAAACATAGAACAGGTTCAAGTGTTGTCAAGATTTGGATCCATGTGAGCAGACAAAATATCAGAGGCTCACACAAATAAGCTCATCTTTAGGTAGTTGTTGGTGGAGTGCATGTGTGCATAAGAGGAAGAATGTGCATGCACGTGTAAATTGCACGAGAAACTGCATATGCTCAAAGCTCCCATCTCCCATCTCCCTGTCCTTGTATCTGTGTGTGTGTGTGTGTGTGAGAGAGAGAGATCACATGCTCAGTGGCCCCATCTCCTCTCTCTCTCCTCTCATGTTTACCTGGAGCGGCGCAGCAGTGAAATCAAAGGGCAGAAACAGAGGGTTGTGTGCTCATTTATCTCAGTGCCTTCAGTTGGAGGGTGGCAGTTTTTACAGCTCACACCCCCTGGTGCGATCATAGCACTCAGCGTGTGTGTGATGTGTGTGGTGTGTGTGGTATGTGTGTTCTTTCTCACCTTGGACCTCCTGCTCTATACCTGGTCTATCCGACAGTGATATTCTTCTTGCAGCTCACTATGAGCCGCCCATTAGCTCCCCTCACACTGCAGTAAGCAGGAAGGATTTTAATATCGTGTTGCTATTCCTTGAAAGCTTTGTTCTTTTACGCCTGCTAATTTATGGAGGAAACTGAGGCAGGTGGGTGGCTCATTTATACATAATGATATTCCTTGTGATGTCACTTCTTGTTATCTCACTGGCTGAGACGACAGGCCGTAAGTAAGGAAGATCAGATGCAAGCGACATGATGAAATGCATGTACTGTACAGGTATAGCAATTTCCAGAGCAAGCCTGTAATCTATACAGTAGGTTGCTTTTAAAGAGATCTGGTTAAACTGAAATGCACCATCCAGTTCAGTCTCACATCTTCTTACCTGGATTGCTCCATCTTTATCTTTACTGTCCAGACAACATGTCCCTCGTTTTAAATCTAATAATAAAATCTCAAAGTCTCAGTCTGACCAAGTCTGCTATCATCATTTTTATTGAATTCTTATTCATGCACCCCTTTTGTGAGGGCAATTTAGACAGCACCAGCTTATTCTGAGCTGTCTGTAATTAACTTTCACTTTGTTTTCAGATTTGTTTACTTTCTTCCAGTTGATTTTTTTCTTGGTGATATGTACTGTATGTATTTTTCAGGCCAGTATCCCAAGGAATTACATCCACATTGGACGGATTCCACACCTTAAGATATGCATCCAACACCAACATTTAGTGCCAATACAATAAGTAGTGCTCCCTTTAGGTTTGGAGCTCATGGGTTTGGACGGGCACGTCTGCTTTATCATGCTGGTGACTGCAGTTCATTTCCTCTCACAGACTTGACGTTTGCCTTTGTATTAACTGTAACTACAGTCTTTCCCTAATCATTACCAAGTGTTTCTTTCCAAATTCTTAACCATATCATAGTTGCCATTTGGGGTGTTGCTTAATTGTCTAATAGCAATGATCTTTTAAGGTAGTTGAGTTGGTAGATTTGACTTTATGTCCTCTTGTATGAACATTTTCCATATATTTTTCTGTATATTTGGATTTCCTACAGAGACAATGTTGGTTTATGATGTTCTGTTGACATATTTTGACAGACTGGAGGTGTGCACTGTTAGAGTTAGATTGTATCCACCTTTCTGAGTCTATTTAATTAATCTTTGCCTTGCCTTTGCCAAAAATCAAATCTGGACTCAAAACATTGTTTTTTCCTAACGTGATACAGATAAAATTTTAAAGGGAGCAGATAGAGAGGGAGGAATCACAGTTACAGATATTTTCACCTTCTAATGGATGCAAACAGTTATTGACACAAACAATAAACCTAAATTCTTTTAGTAGTGAAGAGAAACAAAAAATTATAAAGCATTACCATTGCAAAATAGAGGAATAAAAATAGTCTGCTACTCTCCCTGTTGATCTGCTTGCCTGAGAATGAAATGTCTTGTAATGCCAGAAGCTCGTTCATGGCACCGTCCTCCAGCACTGAACTGTTGACAGAGTGAGCAGGAAAAGGCTTTAAAAGTGACTCAAAATTCCAGTTTTTTATGAAAAGTTCTTGCAGAGTATAGGCTAGGAAGCCAGAAATCTCATCTCAAGTAGGTGTCACATAGAAAACTCCAATATATAATACAGTACGTCAGTTTATGGTATGAGCCTATAAAATCATAAATCTTGCAACTATAATAGCTCATATCTACAGTATAGAGGTTGTCAGACAGATTAATAAAAACATTAACAGGTTTGAAGTTGCTTAAATGGAAACATTTAAACTTCATAACCACACAAATTAAACACATAAATTAACCAGACCAAACTAAAGCAGGAGAAGCTTTATAAACTAAAGGCCTCTTTGCTTGTTTGCTCACTAATTTAAGTGCTTCAAACCCCTTCATTGTTTGGTTGACCTTTTCCACATTGGTATTGTTTCTTTTTTTTCTTCCTTACAGTAAATGTTAGTAATAGACAAACATATTCACAGCCAATCCGTTCTGCCCTGGCTTACAGTAAGCATATGTGTCCAAACACACGGCTGTAACTGGCATATGGAAGCGATGGCAGCTTCCCCACCACTCATGCAGTTGAGTAGCTCTGAAGGCACACTAAACCTGCCGCTGTGTAACCGTGCATTGGCACTTCATGGTGTTGGACAGAGATTTATGCTTCTGCTGAAGTGTACAAACAGTCACTTGCTGTTATTGATTTGCCCTCTGGTCAATCCCTTACCTAGAGTAAATTATGTCTTCGGGGAGCTTTTTAGAAGATCTCCTCTTAAAGGAATATGATAATCCACACTGTACTACAAGTCGAAGGTTGTATACAGTTTAGTATTAATTGTGCACATTGATTTTTCAGACTTCAAAAATGATTTTCAGCAAAATGAACTTCAGTGCATTTTTATCTGCGTAATTATTCAGCTGTTACTGTCGTTCCTTGACATAGACATGATATTTAATAATGTGTTGACAAATTAACTAATTCAAAGCTGACAGAAGAAGAAAAAAAAAACTGCCGTCAGTGTCCTTTTGGAAAATCGAATGTGGAGACCTTTACACCAAAGAGAGGCAAGAAATGTCCAGAGCTGTGCCTGTCCTGTGACTGCCATCAATATCCTAGCAACCGTCTCCCAGGGGCTCTATAATCTCCCCCATCTAGCCAATTAACAAGTGGGGAGGGTGTGAGAGGGGGGTCAGAGGAGCTAAGATCTGGGCTTCATCCTCCGGATGGAAAGGCTTGAGACTTGAGATCACAGCTTCATTGCTTCCACACTACACCCCAGCTATTTCTGTGGTGCCCAGGTGGCATCTTTCTCTCCGTGTTCATTTCTGCCTCTTGATTTGATTAGGTGCAACGCTGCTTGTCAGTCCGGTGTCGTGTGGAACGGATAGCCACTGAGCTCTGGCCACCTGCCTGCAGTTAAGCTGTTTCTAGTCTTAGTGGCTGTGCGTTGATACAAAAACAGAAATAGCCTCACTAGCAAAGGTTAACCACTGCATACGCCTGCAACGCATTGAGCAAGGGCACAGCTCGAGTTTCCATAAATGAACTAAATTTGAATTGACGGAGAAAAAGCTTCCTGCTGAACGCTAATGTTCAGAGTAGGACCGCTGGATCCGCCTTCATCTGGCAGAATCGTTCAGGTGCACACTGGATCAAATTCACCCCATCTTGGAGAAGGCCTTCATCTGCCTCCACAGTTTGACAGTTATTCACCACTTCTGTGAGAGGCAGACAATAGCGTCAATGCTCTATACCCTGCTCTTCTTTTATCTCTCAGCGATGCCATGGTGGGAGTATTGTTCCTATTCCTTGGCACATAGGATGGAATGCAGAAGCTCACATGAATTATTCAAACATTTTATTCTTATAGTTGCAGACATTGAGTCAGTTGTGTGTTATTTCTTTTACTGTGGGATCCCCCATGGAGGATGGACTACTGTATTCTGTAAGATAGAGGGGCAGGATCTTACACTAAACTTATGTATGCAGAACGGAGCATCAGAACAAAGGCTTCTTCACTGTACACTATATGATATACATACAGAGACACACAGAGTACACATGCTGCATAGTAAACATGGCACTGTGTGAAAAGCAGCTGCACCAGGAACCCACACTCAATCAAGGCAGGCTGACTGATTCTGACAAGTGTGCCCAAACCTCTCTGGTATTATATGCTCACACCTCCACATGCGTAGGCATTGGCACAAATTAGCACAAGCAAGAGGCTGGTGTCCTATGGGAGAGGCAGCTGTCAGTCTTTAGATCTATTCTTGGCTGTGGGAGTCTTCACACAACTGGAGGATTGAGGAAGCCTGACAGGTTTTATAGTAATCAATCATTTGTCCTGCAGTTGTTTCAGAATTTGATATGAGCGATGACAAAGAGAAATAAAAGGAGTCTATTATTCGGAGGTATCAAAGGCAAGAGTTGTGTTTGCCTCTTCAAAAGATTAAAAGGAATAACTGTCCATAACATGACAAAACATAAATAGTCACATGGTTAATCATTCAGAGCAGATACCAGAAATATTAGCGACCCAGCCACAAGATGCTAAAATGTATCCCTTCTGCCCTTTCTCTTTATGTGCCCCCTGCCAACATATCGCGCAATTATAGCTCAACATCCTAACAAGACCTCCCAGTGGACCACCAGTCAGTGACGCTGTCAATTTGGTAGCCGAGATGGCTGGAAATGTCTCATTACTCTGCTGAGCACAAGCAGCTGTAACTCCTCTCAACGAAGCACAGTTAACTCTGTGTGAACCGTCCTGCCCAAAAAAAAAGTCATTATAAAGGAATAACCCAAGGGATCAGCAGCTACCTCTACCCGACCTCAGTCTCCAGGATGAATAAATTACACCGTGTGCCTTTGCAGAAAGAACAGGTGAGGAGGGTCGGGGAAGGTTCACTCTTGTCGCTGCAGACCCTTACTGCACGCAAAGGCATCTGTCCTCTGGTTGGCTTGTATGTTTTCAAAAATGTACAGCTGTGCGTTGTCTGTCAGGTCACAGAGGTGTCTTTAACATTTTGGTAATGCAGCAGTTTAAATTGCAGCATCTTTTTTGCCACATATGACCTATTTTACTTGTAAGGAATTCGAGCTAAGTGATTTAAAATGTATTCCTGCTGAGGGGGGATGGAGTTTGGCAGGAAGATTTTTTGCAAAGTAAATACAAAAACAAAGACAATCAAATGCAACAGAGATGAAACAAAGCATTGTTTCTGATTGCAATTTGGAGGCCTAATTATGAGATTCAAAGGTTTCACCCAGATTTCACCTCCTTATTCTCTGTTTTCATCATACACTTCAGCATGACATGAAATGAAGGCAAGCATGAAAAGAACTAACAGAAGGCGGTGGGTCGATGTGGTGGTACGATCACAGTCTGTCTGCTTTGGCCTGCTGTGTGCATGTGTATGTGTGCATGCATGCGTATGTGTGTTTGAATGTTTGAGAGTGTGCGTGTATGTGTGCGTGCTCTGAATCAAGCTTGGCTCTGATATCCATGTTCTCAGTCCAACACCTCCCACCTCCCTACTGCTGCCGAATCGGAGTCCAAGAAGGATCCCCCGTAGGCCCTGAAAAGTGGGCCTGCACCTCAATAAGTTTAGCAGCAACTGGCCTAGAAGTGTTACTTTCTTAAATCCAGTATCCAGTTTAGCCGATTGGTAAAACACGAAACCCCACTGTTACTTAAATTAATAACCTGACAGGTGGTAATTCTTCATTAATCTTGCATCACCAGGGTTTTAATTAACTGAAACAAAAGAATGAAGCAGACTTAATTTCTTGAACTTTCATAAATTACAAACTCTCAAAGCCTTACTGAGAATGCTGAAAATATGTGTAAATTTGTTGTTAATTCAACAGTAAAGTCTTGTTATTGCCATGTTATTGCCACTTCCCTTCCCAGTCTGACACCTCCGTGATTTTGAAAAATAATAGGACACAAAAAATCTTGTGTAGGATATTCACATGACAGCATTCGCATTCACCATTTTGGCTCAAATTATGGCACTTTAGAATACCAAAGTGATGGCAGGCAGTTGGTTAAAAACTTGATATTGGTGGTCTTTCTCTCAACAGTACTGCTGTTGATTGAAAAAAAGTGTGTTGTGCCTTTAGGGTAAATTCATCTCTTCCTTTGTGTGGAGAAGTGACCACTAGAAGGAAAATGAGGGGATTCTACGGTGTCTGAAATGGAGAGAAAGAGATGACCTTCGATATTACAGCTGCATTTTGTGATTTAGACTGATAAGATGGATGTGCTTTTAGCCACAAAAGGAGCAAGGCTCCAAGAGCAGCAGTGTTGATCGGTTGGTGCACCACTTTAGTCCAGATTGAAATATCACAATTATTGGATAGATTATTGGACATAACATGGCTGTACACTACTATACTGGATTTATACTTTTGCTTTAAGGGGCTATACTGCACTACATGCTCCAAAGGCTACTACACCAAAAATGTAACCATATGTCCTGGCTACAGTCTCAATAGAGATACCACATGGGGCTGGCAAAATGTAACTGGCTGCTTGTGTTTTCATGTTTCTGATACCAGTTGAGTTTGGTGTGTAAGGCAGCAAAAAAGCAGACAATCAGTATTCTTCTTCATCATTACATCCAAGCCTGCTCACCACGATCTCTGAATGAATGACTGAACCTAATCACAGTGATTGCATGGTGCCGGTCTCTTATCCAGTATAAGCAGCAAAAACATGTTGGAAGTTTCCTTGATGTGGCTCCATGTTTATTAATCTATGTGTGCCACTCTGTGTGTCAAAGTAGATTTAATGTAATGTAATGCAAACAGCTACAGGGGAGAATACATAGCACAATACGGACCAATTATCTACAATGTTCAAGTGGTGAATGCTCAAAAATAAATTTAAATCTATGTTGTATGTCGTGAGTAAAGTTATGGGTAGAGTCTGTGACTGCTACTCATTCTCATTGCTCTGGTTAGCAGTTCGCTAACTCTCTGGCTAACAATACCATCAATAATCTGTTAAAGCTTCTCCATTCAAACTGACATAAACATAGATTAGTGAGGAATTACTTTCATATCACAAAGTCTTTGTCACTCCATCCCAGTTCTTTAACATGAGACACTGTCAAAAATGCAGCAGTGGTTACATTTTAATTACTGCTTCACAACAACATGCTCAAATTTCAGCTTTAGCTTGGTATTTGCTGAAAAAAAAGGTGAACTACAGCAGTTTTCTGTTCTCTGATCCAGGTGTTAAAGTGCTTTATTATGTGCTTCCTTTTATTTTTCAATGGTTGATTTAAATGTTGTTTTTTGACTTTGGGGAATGCTTCTTTGGTACATCTCCCATTTACTCAAACTGTCTTCCGTGGCACTATAGGTGATTGTTATAGGATTATGAGATGATTGTAATAGTATTGTTGTGTAATTCCAAGCTTTGTTGAAGCAGAAAAATGAAAATGTTCCAGTCCTAACACATGGCTTGATATGAAGTGCCTGTTTGGGAATACTTGAATCTCATTGTAGCTGAGCGTAACACTGAAATAATGAAATTGCTGGTAGACTTTCTTAAAAGCAGCTTGTGTAAGCTTTTCTCAAACCATATCAGTCTTGAGTGAACAGTAATAATTACTACTGGTGTCATGTTCCACTGCATATCCCATGTGAGCTCCTTCTTATTGCCATATTTCATTATTTTCTCATCTCGTTCTTCATATGCGACCTTACCAGTCAGCTAGAATCATTTTTTATTTGTTATTAACAGTCCAAATCAAAGCATGAAGCAAATAACAATTGTCTTTAATGCCTTTATTTGCACAGCTGTTTGTTTACCAGCATATAAGTTCATGAACACCAGTAATTTCACAGCAATATATTGTTAAAGCAGATCCTACATTCTGTATTTTTAAATTAGCTGATTCCCAATAGTATAATCATGATGATTTTCATCGTTGTTGTGATTTACTGCACGTCCCTGGAGCTAATTTTAGACCCCTCGTTTTAGAAGGAGAGGCTGCACAGTATCCCCACTCTAGCACCACTTGCCTATTGGATTGTGATGTAAAGTGTGATGCATTGTGGGAGGTGATAATCTAATCCCCAATGCTGGCACTCCTGAGGGTGGGAGATCTCACCATGTGATTGGAAAATTTATCTTAATAAAGTGACAGCTACATCATCAAGCTCCCCCTCCACCCCCTTCCCAGCCCCCCAGGACAACAACGCACCTGCACAGAACAACACATGCAAATACACTGCAGCACCGACATAGATAGACACACACACACACACACACACCCACACCTGTAACCTGTGCTTTATAACAAGTGCATCCCACACCAGTGATATTAAAGCCCCACAGCCTTGTTTCATGGTGCTTGCACTTTTCCCCTTGCGTAAATTCATTCACAGATTGTCTCTTCTTTTGCATCCCCCCATCAAGAAAATCCACACAGCATGAGCTTAATCCACAAAATACAAAAGATTATCCAACTACTACATGCACATGGCTGGATATTACTGTCAAAAGGGGGATTAAACAGCAGATGAAAAAATGTAGATACACATTATAGGGATCCTTAAATACAATGGATAGTAACATCAATGCCTGCAGAGTATAATTGAGTAACCATATTGTACTAACTCTGATTATATGAAATTTATCCTAAATGTCTCACATTGACATGATTTTCTCACTTATCCCAGTGGGATCGTACCTTCGGTCTGTGCTTGACAGCCACAGTGCTTCAGAAGTGTCTCTGATATGTGTGGAATTGAACAATCACATTTAAAACAGTCCAGAGCGGTGTGAACCTCTTTTTTTTTTTTTAGAGAGAGTATCCCTGTTTCTCTGTCAGCAGATTTCACAAGGACTCTGAAAGTAGTTCCAGTGAGATCAGTAGACACCAAGGTCTGTGGATTATCCAAAGGAACAGTAGCATTGTATCTGGAGAGACACTTTTTCCGTTGAATGTTTTAATTGATGAATGATGAATTGAATGTGATTTTTCAAAGCTTTAGGAAACTCTTCACACCTTAATATAGATATAACATATTTGTATAGCTAGACACCGCTAGAAGTAAGTGAGAAAATAATTTCTAAGGTGTTTAGGTGTAACTTCATTTTTCCCAACCCTGACTATTTAAGTTCTACTGGTACAAAGTCAGTGGTTTTCCACAGCACAGTAAAAGTAAAAGCTGTTGTTTACCTTGATGACATGCTGCAGGTGTGTTGGTTTGCACAAACCACAGTAAAGTATCCTCTGCCGCTCTTTGTTTAACAATCCTGTTATATATGGTGGTGTAGATCACTTTGTATTTAACCATGGCACCAACGTTACACTAACCATGTGATAAATTAGCTGCATTTCCTATAGCTGCTTCACAATAAAAGCCTCCTGCTGGTTCACACATGGGTGGCATGGTGGTGCAGTGGTTAGTGCTGTTGGAGGGTCCAGCAAGGAGGTTCCGGGTTCTAACCACGGTTCACCCGGGGATTTTCTGTGTGGCATTCACATGTTCTCCCTGTGCCTGCATGAGCTCTTCCACAGTCCACAAACATGCAGGTTAGGTTAACTGGTGACTTTAAATTGCCCATAGGCATGAATGTTTGTGTGAATTGTTGTTTTTCTGTACATGTCAGCCCTGTTACAGACTGGCGATCTGTCCAGGGTGTACCCCGCCTCTCGCCCAATGTCAGCTGGGATTGGCTCCAGCCCACCTGCAACCCTTAACGGATAAGCAGAAGAGATAATGGAACATTTCTAATGTAAAGCAGTAGGATATGTTTTGTTTTGCATCAGGAGTAACTTAACATTACTTTGTACAACTTGTCTATATATGTTATTACTTGCAAACGTAATCACTGTTTGGATTATCTTAAAAGACTGTGTGTTTTTTTAATGAATGAAGCACAACATTTATGTACTGTACTGGAGTCACATGGGAGGTTATTAGGATAGATGCTGGACATACACAGAGCAGGATTCTGACACCAGAGTCTGCATCCTGACTCTCATCTGTTAGGTTTTGGTTAAGGCTAGAAAAAACTGTGGTTTTATGTCAGTCTCTGTGGACTTTTCTGTATTAAACCAAGACAGTCTATCCCTAATATTGCTGTAGTTATCGTTGCAGTCACTGCACCATTATATTTCCTTCAAAACATATAGGCTTTTGCAAATTAGTTGTATATAAATGTCATTTCTAGGAGACAGTGTGTTAAGTACAGCTCTGATATAGCAGTGTAAGTGATCACTAAACAGTAGTCATCAGTGGTTGCCATTTTGATAGTAATGTCTATGTAATCATTGCTGTGAACCATTTTCTCAGTGCTGACTTGCAATTTCCAATGACCCAAAATACGAAAATACCACAAAAGTTATTAACTTCAAACTTTCTGCATAATCAGAGAGTTTAACAGCACAGACATGTAATGAGAGCTGTTTGACTTATCTCTTTCTACCTTGGGTCACAAACCTATCAATCACCCCTCATATAAAGACTTGTAAAAACAGTACTTTCTCTCTAGTTGTCATCACAGCCACATATTGCTGAGTTAAGCAGTTTAGCACAATACAAGGCTTTGGTTTGAGGGAGACTCTCAGGTTGGCTGTGACTACAACAGCAGCAATGGGTTGGAAACGCATGTAGGCAAGGCTTGTGACTTGTATGTAATTACCCCCCCATGTACGTATAGATGAGCAGTCAGGGTCGTAAAATATCATCAACACCTTGCTCTCTAGTGGACATTCAGTCCCACACCACAAACAAATGCTTTAAAACATCCCCATATATTTGAATCAAAGCTTCTCCCCCTCAGCCTCATCAAAAAATCAAACTTTACAATGGTGATTTTTTTTTCTCAGGGCTGTTGTTTTGGATTCCTTTACATGGCACAGGTGTTCAGGATATTGAGTCCACCCCCTGCACACCAAGGGTGGACAGGGTATCATAAACTGCATAAAAATGGATGTCATATTGGAGGTCTGGATTAGGGAGGCTGCCTGGCTGACACCTAGTTTGAGCTCAGTGCTACATCATGTCATTTTGCCTTTGTAGTTGTATCTGTCCCCGAATGGCTGCAACTAGTCACATACATATTGTATGTTTGTGAGGCTGAGATGGAGATGAAATACCACACCCTGACTAGAAGAATACCATCCACTGGGAAAACAAGCATCCCTGCTGTGTGTACTTCTCTTTTTTTCTCTGGTTTTTCTTGCTCACAGTAAAACGCCTTGAACAGTCTGTGTCACTGCTGCTCTTGTGAAACCTGCCAGTGCAGCGTCTCACAGACCAGAGGCTTTCATCCACAGGGCAGATTCACTGAGCCTCTGACACTCCCTGTGTGGCACTGAAAGTTCTTCTACCACCACCACCCCATCCCCCCACTACCCCCGTACCCTTTGCCAAACTATCACACCCCTTTAGGGAAGACATCCATGGGCCTGTCAGTCCATATTTGAGTCAAGAAGTCAACAAAACCAGACATGTGAAACATCTCTGTGGCCATACTGGACAGCTCTTGGGTATAAATGTGTTTATAATGTTTGTATCACCTCACTGCAGAACAAGAGCAGTCATTTCTTGGTAAATAAAGATAAAACAGTGCACCGCAGAGCACACTCATATTTATTTTTACCTTGACAGCGACAGGTACGGCCACTGTTATTTATTCTGTTTTCTCTTCAGTGTCTATCTCTACTTAAAATTCAGAGGGTACTTTTCCTTGCCACTGCCTTAAAGACTATTCTGGGGACTTTATTACTCATGTGCCTTGATATTTCCTTTCTTTTTCATTATGGCATTCAGTTACTGTTTTAACACACATTAAAACGATTTGGAGAAAAACATCATGCCACTAATGTGTGTGACCAAGATCAGCTTTCTGAATTTTATGCATATTCAAGCACCAACTGTTAACTGTAATTGACACAATTTGTTTTCAATTCATTGCACTGACATCAATTCCAAAGAGAACAAGAAAACTCGTGCCAGTCATTCTTCCTGTCATAATATCATCAATAATTTCTTGTGTACCACCAGGATTTCAAAGGAGAGAAAAAAATGTGCCCTCATTAGTGAGACTGGCTACTGTACATCATGACAAACACCAGTGTCGTTGCTGTTGGGGGTGGTTAGATATAATTTTCTTTAAACAAATGCTGGCATGTTGAGTACAACAACACGGCATGAGAAACTCCCACCCCTGTTCTTTCACGAAAGACCAGTGTTGACTTGATTTACATCCACATTAGCCTCCACATTAGTGGTTGCTAAGCTACTCGTGGTCGCCACAGTAAATCATTTTATTCACCATCAGATCAGATGAGACAGTTGTTAAAGAAAATCTAAACTAACATCAACAAATACCAAAATGGGTTTTAACATTAACAGCTGTTTACTTATCAGTCCAGAAGAAACATTGCAAGCTCAGTGTCAAACCTCATTCCTTTAGTCGCCAAGAACTGTCTCCAGCAGTGAAGACAAACACCAGTGTTAACTCTTATTTTGCTTCTAGTTCTGTCACCTCTTTTCTTCAAAGTTAGCATGCTAACCAGCTAGCCCCAGCCCCCTGGCCTCTCATCACTTTCCGATCTTCACCATCCTCACTGTAGCAACTAGTTATTTCCATTATCAACTCATCTGTTCATTACTCCCTCAGTTAATCATTTATTCACATCTCAATAGTACAAGGTGATGTGATTAAATATCTAGCTTTACTTGACCAACCATCCAAAACCCCCCAAAATGATAGAAATCTACTAATAATGGATTAATCAGTTAATTGTTGCACCTTCAACTTCCAAGTAAATTGTATTACATTTGAAGTTTTAAATATCACAAAAACCTGAATGTAGTCAGTTGTATCACCCTGTTTTAAGTGCATCTTTTGTTTTCTTTGTTTTTTTAGTACTTAATTCTCTGATATAGTTTGGTGACATTCTGTAGAAGCTCTTTAAATGACCTTGCAGTGTTTATGCAGCAGTGGTTCTCAGATTCTTTGTATTATGTCCCCTTTTTTGCAGGTAGAGTTATATTTACACAGTAAAGACCATTTATCTAATGAGCAAATTGTTAACGCTGTCATCTAGTGACTAAACAACAAAAAGACAAGATGCATTATGATCTGTCTGATTTGGCTCAGCGGGCGATTATGATAGATTGATTGATCCATCACCTTGTGTGTTTGCTTCACAGTAATTAATCAAAACAGCTCGGCTCAGTGTCTGGGAAAAGAGAAGAAAAATGTTTGACTTTTTACCAGGTGGGAAAAGTAGAGACAGGCGGCTGAATCAGTCACCACCCACTGCTTAGATGAGCTCCGACACCAGGCTGAAGGTTTGATAATCAGCAGCTGGACGCATGTTTTACCCGACAGAGCCTGCTATGAGATACATTACATTTCCTCTTCATTTGAAGCAGAGTTGATTCATCGTCTCCCTGCAGTCCCTCTGCACACTAAACCTCTCCATACTTTGCTAGCGTGTAGTGACAAAGCATTTAACCACACCAACCTGTTTGTGAACCACTGATGTGCAGGATGTGTTTTGCCTGTTTATTTGAAAGTTAGGTGTACCTGAAAATGCAGCTGTCCTCGTGAACATTAGCAAGGTGGTGTGAAGGTTAACTTCACTGGGAGCCATGACAGACTGTTACTCGTATTATTAATACCTATACGGTGTGAACAATGACACTATGAGCGGACACATCCACATGCTGGAAGCCTGATGTTTCCAAGATAATTTCTGTTATTGCTGTTTTGCTTGGTCTCAGTAATGTCAAGGTTACCTGGTTTGTTTTGGGAGGAAACCAGGTTTCTTTCCTGGAACATGTATGTGCAGTGATTGTGTTAACTTCTGCACACAAGGTTTGTTTGCATGTAGGTTTAACAGTCGTGTGTCATTTATTCATTAGGTTGATGAGGAATAGTGCTCTATGTGAAATTATGGGGTATATTGGTTTGCTGCAGCCAACATTTTTTTCCTAACAGACCTCTGCACAAACAGTTGGTTTTGACTTGTGTGTGTGTGTGTGTGTGTGTGTTAGACACTGATAGTTCAAATTGTAAAGCAAGAATGGCTCATTTGAAGTTGTACACTTTCTTGTGGCTTTTGTTGTGGTGACAAATGGAGAGGCAGTGTTACAGGCTGCAGGTGTTTCTCTCTGGCTTGGTGCCCGGCCCTGACCCTTTGACTCAGAGAATTTGGTAAATTTCTTTTGAGGTTGCCAATAGCGATATCGTCAGTACCGAGCATGTGGGTGCTGCTTGGTTTGGAGCGTGTTCTCTCTAATTTATCTTGTCACTCCTCCATCCTCTGGGGGTGTTTATGAGCTAACAGAAAAACACCAACCTATCTGTAAACAACAGAACAACAAGCTACTCTTCCAGTTTCTGATGCTCACTTTTGGCTTCTTTCACTGCTTGTCATGTCTTTTTGCTTCAGCCAAATTCCAGGTGCTTAGAAATGTAATGATGCTTGCCATTACTTGAATGTGAATTTTGTACTGAACAAACTGTAACTGCTGTGGATACCTGCCTGGAAAGGCCTTTTTTTCCCCAAGAAACATTGTAGTAGCATTGGGAAGGGATCATTTCACAGCCAGTATGATCAGGAGATAAAAATTATAGCAACCAGTAACTTAATGGACATACGGGAATTTGAGTATTGTTTTAAGACAGACTTAAAAAATAGTTTAAACCTGAAAGATGAGGAGGTTGAGTAGTGACATGTGACTACAATATGTTAACATCAACACAAGAGTTAATTATTGAGCCAGTAAAATTAAATTTGCTTAATGTTAATAATATTCAGTTTATCATTTAAAAGATACATGTGTGTTAACAATAAACATTTCAAACCAACAGCTGCTATTATAAAGTGATAATGTAGAATATACCGTATGGGGAGGGGAGCAAAGATAAAAATGGAGATGACTATTTAACGTTGTGTGACTTGTTGAAATGCGTGCCTCGCAGTTAGGTGCTGGACGTGATGAATAAAGAGTCATCAAAGAAACTCCTTCGAGCCATGCAAGCACAATCATGGCATTACAGCTAATGAAATTTAGATCAAGTGTGAGCGGAGAGCCTTAGTCAATGTGGCTTAGTGCCGCGCAGCCCAGGGCACTGATCACACTGAATGCAGGCCAGGGTTAACAATCATCCATGAATGCTAAGCTGCTCAAAGTATTCCTTCAGATGTTAAGTATTAGCCTCTGGTCCCTTTTCCTTCCTCCTTTAACTTTTCCTCTTTTCCACACTAACCTCTGATGCACACTGTGGCCCATTAAAACCAAAAGGCTAATGTCCATCTGGTGCTAAATACTGACTTTTTGACCGTGCTCCATAAGGAGGAGGATGTTGTGATTGGCAACATTTTCTGTCTGAGAACAGTATTTATGACTGGCTGTGCTCTTTAAACACAATAACAATGCACAGTTGGCCCCAGCCTCATGCAAAACAGATTTGTTTTGTAGCTCTTGGCAAACAACTGCTCTGCTCAGTTTAATGTGACTCAACATGGCAAGTTCAATGTGGTAATACTTAGTCTCCCAAAGGCTGTGCAAACATGCAATTATCACATTGTAGTTCATATTGTTAATTCTGTCTAAACTGTGAAGCTACATAGAGAGATGAACATTAAGAAACTCATTTTGAAGCAGCTCAAACAGCAGGGACACAGTAGAAACACTGTAGTCAGGCTTTGAAACCAAGAAAGGTTATGTAATCAAACTGACATCTTGCTGACATCGAACTGTGGAACTGATCAATTTTCAGGCATGTTTGCATTCATATTTCGTACTCATTACACAAGCTTCACCAGAGCGTTCGTATGATTCAGTCAGGCCTTTACGAAACCTTTAAAACACCATAAAAACACTAAAAGGAGCTTTGTTTGTGAGCAGCCGTATCCATAAAATAAATACAGTCATCCATATAATCAAACCTCTGTAAAATCATCTTTCTGAGCTTTGATTTAATCTGACAAGTTGACTGAACTCATTCTCATTTACTGGAACTGTGTGGGAGGGCTAATCCTTAGAGACCCAAGGCTTACACAATATATACATTAAGTCAGACCCTGCGACTGCTGCTTCTTATTACTGTGCAACATATGGCTACACTCTGACAATGTACTGTGGGAGTTTTGGCAGTGTTCAGCTGCAGCTAAGTTTCCACTAAAGGTGGAAGAGTATTCTATCTATCTCTCAACTGTGCACTGACCCTGCAGTGCTGTACGAAAACTTCATTTTACTGATTGAACAAACCACCTTGTACCTCATTCGACCTTTTTCATATAGCTATAAATGACAGACTGACTGATCTGAAGTCAAGACACATCTACTGGCTATATAGGATCGTGGTGAAGTGCCAGCCAGACAGCCTAGATGATCCTGAGATGAACCCTGACCCTGTCGAGAAACAGGTCCTGTCTTCAAGTACGAGAGTGAAATGCTGTGGATTTGAGAAATAATAAACAAACGCAAGCAGAGAAAGAGAGAGAGAGAGAGAGAGAGAGTTACACAGTGACCCATTCATTAGTGAAGCTGACCCTGCAGGGACAAAGAAGCTGTTCATTAAATAGACACTCGAGGCCCAGTCAGAGATCAGACTATCACCCCAACAGTGAGGATATTACACTCCACATATATTGTTCAAAGCAAAGGTCCCCAGTATGAGGCCCGGGGACTAGCAAGGGACCTGCTGAGGGCTCCACAGGGCCCCAAGTAAAACAAAGGATAGCTAATTTTATTATGATTGAAGTTAAGTTAGCTCAAAGTGCCTGCAGAACTTTTCTTTTTCTTTCTGGTGACTTTCCAGTTTTTGGGTTTTAAAAAAAATCTTCATTCGTACCTTAAGGTTCTCTGGTTTTAGTGTGTGTGTGTGTCTGAAAGTGACAGAGCACTTGGCTTCTGCATTTGAAATGAAAGAATTATCTTTCTATGGTCATTGCAGTTAAGTTATCTCATTATGAGAGGACAGAAGAAATAAGTAGAGTTAGAAGAAGCTTGGGTATGAATATAATGTTGATATACCAGTGTTGCTCGGCCATTTCTTTTTATAATTAGAGGCCAATGTTTATAATTACATTTTATATTGATGATTTACCATTTGAAGGTTTGGTCATGACTGATTCATTTAACTATACTGAAATTATCAGCATGTTTCATTGGCTTTACCAATTCCTAAATTAAACATTTGTCTGGCTTATCTCATGATGTCAGGACCTTTTCCTCCTCCTTCATACATTTACTGTCAGAACAAGTCATTTGGCTAACTCCTCTATCTCCTATACCCCGGCCACCCATCCCCCCTTTTTTCCCTCGGTGCCGCTCATCTCTTACTATGCTGTGGTGACAGCAAATACAGCACAAACACACGCTGGTTGACAGAGGTCGCTGCTCCAGACATGCCTGGATTTTTAATTTGCTTTCTGAAGCTAATATTATAAACAGGAGGTGTTAGGCTGAGCAGAAACTTCTACAAAACAACTACAAACAAGCTCTCAAAGCTGCAGCCACTTTAATGCTTTACTGTATTTAGTGTTCCAGATACTCAAGATGTATTATCAGAGGAAGGCTAAATTTAAAATAGAGTCACACTGTAAGTAGATATCACAAACCAGCAGTTGTATTCTCCAATGCTCACAATATCACATGGATTATGAGGACAAACAGTTTATTTCAAAGTATGAATAAATAGAGTTTCTATTTGAAATAGCATTCAAGAGAATCTGTAAAGTCATGTTTTAATTTGAATTTCAGTCCATGACAGAAAGGTGTACACATATGTTCAAAAGAGGAAAGTAATGAATCATGACTGTGACTGACACATCTTTAATCATATATATTCATAGTGTAAAAAGAAGCCTTACATCCATCCTCCCAAGAGAAAGCACTGCAACAGTCAGGTTAATGAATGCCCCAAAACAATGTATGTTTATAGTAAACTGACAAAGCACTTATCAGCCATAGAAATTATGGAGGTAGTTAGAAATGACATTATTATAGAGATAGAGAGTCTGGATAAGGAGATGGAACTTTGCCACAGGACCACTGTTTATTTCCCATTTCCTGTTTAAACCCAGATCCATTTTTGTAAGTACTTATTTTAACACAAACCATGATCTTTCCCTCAGCTCTAGCCAAGTTTGTTGTTTCCTGTGCATAAACTTCGACAGACATTTGTAATGGTTGCAGAAGTCAGTGACAAATGGGGCGTCAAATTAGAAAGTGCTTGCACATGCTGTTCTGAAGAGAAGTTACAAATAATGTATTTTGTTGTTTAATTTGGAGACTGTATTGCCTTTTTTGTAACCACTAAGGCACACCAAAGACAGGTCACCAGTCTAAAAAGGAACCATATATCCTCTTAGATATTACATTAACATACATACTACTTTTTTTTGTTGTCTCTATACAGTATTTATATGGCTGAATAAAACTTGCTCACCTTCTGATTGAGTTACACGCAGCATTACCGTGACTGTGCTTCCTGTTTAACATGAACTGATCTGACAAGAATGCAGAGTCGTCAGAGGTTATCAGTAAATTCACTATCAGCTATAATAATAATGAACACACAGAGAAAGGATATTTTTGTTGCTGAATGATAAAACTAAATTTACATTTAGATTGCACAGGTCTGAGCTCTGTACATGCAATCTATTCAAGCACCTGCAAGAATGTGTACATGCTTGCAAATGTCGAGTTTCACCAAGATGTGACTGTGGGTTTATGTTTGTTCATTTGTCTTTGATTAGATTTTATAAATAACATGAGAACACAAATAATAAAAGTAGTAGCTTAATAGAGGGAATGAGAGAATCAAGTCAACTTTTGATGACTATTGGTTTAGTAACAGTAATTACACATTTCCATTTCCACGTGAGAAGATGATTATTTATCCCGAGAAACTTTTTCGAGAGGCCTGATGTACAGTGGAGTGACAGTAATTGAAAAACCTGTGAATACTTTCGACTAAACGTATGATAAATGGATGTGAAAAAAGGTTTGTTTTCAGAATGTCAAATGGTGCTGTCAGACTGCATGCAATATTGAAAAGTTAGCTGTAGGCTACCAGGGCTTTGCTCTGTTTTGCATTTGGAGAGGAAAGGCCAAGTTTTTTGTGTGTAAACAGTGAGGGAAAACTCAGAGTCAGTTGCAAACATCTGGCATAACAGAACATGTCATACAGTGTATTTGAAAAAGAATAAAATACATCCTTAAAGGGGACAAGATACATAACACACCAGACTCTTCCTGTGCTTGCTTGGATCAAATACAGTCAAGTATTGTGACCTTTATTCGTCAAGAACCTGTTTTATTCCAGGGTCCTGAGCTAGAAGTGTGTTGAATGTAAGAGCTGCGCCAGAGAATTGTCCTGCAGAAGATAACCTGGGATGGATTAGATTTGAAGCGGAGGTGTTGTTTTATTTTGGTACCAGACAACCGGTCTGAATCTACTGCATTTTAGATTTTGGATGTACATTTTCTCAACTGTATTTTCTTTCTTCTTCCTGAAAAGTCAATATCAGGTGTGGAGATAACATTCTGTCTTTATCAGTTTGCTATTGTGAAGGCAAAACTTCCAAGATGCCTTTTTCTATTACTGGATTAAAAATAAACATCAGATAGAGTTTATGGTCTCAGACAAACACCTGAAAGGAGTCGTCTGGAGAATACTGAATGTATTTCATCCTCTAATACCACAGTTTCTAAAAAGCACTATAGAAGCATTATGTGATCTGGAGCTACACATGCCCAGAAAACCTAGGAATTACTTAATGATAGGACATTGATCCGGTGTGTTGATAGAGTGGTGAGTCATTTAGATTATGCTTTCAGGCTCCTGTGAACGCAGCATCATGTTGACTGAAGATAGATCCTGTCAGCACTATCAGCAGCTGAGATCAGAGGCGAGACTTCAAGCAGCCTCATCAGAGGCAATCATTGCCAGAAATGTGCTCCTGATTGTCTGCCAGGCAGGATTTTTAGCTCTGCATGGATGTGTGGGTCAACACGAGCTGCCCTCACCCTTAATGCCCACTGCCCACTAAGGGTCCAATCAACCCCAGGCCACATGCTAATACAATCAATTACCTAAGAGGTTAATGTGAGGTGAAATGTGAAACTGCCCAATTAGTTTGATTTCTTCTCCGTTGTAGTATCAATAGCCTTTGGACAACACAGTGCGAGTGCAGCCACCCTGTGTTAATTAGTGTTTTTTAACTTGCTCGGAGCATCACTTGAGTTGGGCTGACTGGGTTAAGACAATTTTCGATGGTGTCAGCTAAGTTTTCTTTGTGGAAAAAAACAAAATTGGTCCCTGCTTTCTATGCTATATTCCATACAGGCTAAAACCACCAGCAGGCCTGTGGCTAAAAACAATAGCAAAGTTTTTTAGGCAAGTGAGCAGTGCAGGTATTTGTTTTTGAGCTCTCTAGTATTTCATGCAAGACATATTTACCTTCTGTAGAGGAACAATGTATGAATACAAAGCGTGTATACAAAGTGTATCTGCACAGGAGTTGATAGGGTTGTTGATCAGTATATCAATATATGATTTGAGGATGAGAACATGAGCAGGCAACCAGCATCACAAAGCATTTCAGTTGTTAAAGGATAAAGCTGGTGCTGCTCTATATTTCTCTTACTGATAACAAATCCCATCATCACAGTTTCATACTGTCTGACTTCCCCTCCCAGTCTGTGTCACATAGTCCAAAGCCCACTGGTTTCTTATAAAGATGTAACTGGGTCCCAATGGGCAGTGTAGTTTTTAGCAAAAGTTAGTCAAACTGGAATTAATAGTGCATTTGTTATGACTATTTTCAGTGGCGGATTAATACACATTTGGTGTGTTAGTGTGTATTTACAGCAGCATTTACGATGTATGTGGAAAAAATAAAAATAAAAACACTTTGTAGTGAAGGAACATGTTACTTTATCGTTTTGGTTTTTCCATGAGATTTTTTGACAATAACAAAAATATTGAATTGTGTCAGCCTCATCCTTTAAGGCTAAAAAGCAATACTCTTGAGCCAAGTATTTCTTTCTACAAATATGAGAGTAGATTCTACTTTATTGTCACAGCACAGAGTACAAGTACTGAGACAATGAAATACAGTTTAGCATTTAACCAGAAGTGCAAGAGGCAGTGAAGTGCAAAGTAATATGTGTATGGAGATGAATAAATAACAGTTAATACACTCAGAAATATATAATATTAGCAGAGTGAAATGAATACACTGAGATATATCCAGCATTTTCAGCAGCTACTGTAGGCAATTTCAGGTGCAAGTGTAAATATGCAGTGTGGGTGTGAGAATGAATAATAAAGTAAGACTGAATAAACAGCTAGATATGAATATGTGTATACAAATATATAATAGTGTGTGATGATGTATGAGTATGTCTTTAGTATCCCAGTCGTCTTCCAGGTCTGTTTCCTGAGTCACTACTGCAATTATCAAGAGGGGATAAGGGGAGGCTTTGCCAGAGACTTGTGTACAGACAAATAAGTTTTATTGATATGTGTGGCAATTCCTGCTGGTTGCCAATAGAGTTTGATAAATTCCACAGATAACTCATGGCCCCTTGTAAATTGGCTTTCAGACACATTTCTTTGATCGCCTATAATCTCCAATGTTGCACGTTGTATTTGCGTTGCCTAATCATCCTCCTCCCTGCCCCCGCACTGTTGTACTCAGACAGTTTTTACCATGCACTAAGAATTGTCTGGGTCTGACCTAAGTGTAGCACAAAACAAGGTGACAGATTATATTTATTGGCTAAGACATATTTCCTGCACTCACACATCATCTACTGTGGGTTGCCAACAGCTTTTCAACACATTTTCCATCAAGGACCATATTAGAGGAGTCTGTGAATTTACTGTGTCATCCTTGAAGATGCATTATATGCTTCCCCTCACTTACCAACAAGCTAAAGTAAACTGTCTCTGTCTTCCTTTGACATTTGAAGTGTCTGACTAAGTGGTGCTTGCACAATATGGATTTCTGTTGAAAGCAAATAAGATTTTTTTCAAATGGCATCATTGATCTCCATTGATCATTTCCACTGTAACTAGAGGATGTTTGTTAATTCTACACCTCCAGTCAATTCACAGCCTGTGCAGTTGTCTTGTTGTCCTGTCTTGTTTTAGTTTTTATCTGTCATCTAATTTTCCAGTCTAAGGAGCATCATTACTCTGATTTCCAGCATAAAGTAGAACTAAGATAAGGGTGAATATGTTTCCTCAGTCTTTATTGCTTGTATTTTGTCGTGTGATAAAGCATTTTACTCTTGAGTTTTCTAACAGTACACCAGACTGTCTTTTTTGGATTTATATCCGAAGCTACAAGGTTTAGTGTTCCATATGTTAGCCATTATAATTTGAGCCTGTTCATTTGTCTCCCAGGTCCATGGGGAAGGTGCATGGGCAGTGACTGTGGCCCCGGTGGCAGCCAAAGCCGGGCAGTCTGGTGTGCCCATGTGGACGGCTGGACAACGCTTCACACCAACTGTGACCAGGTCCAGCGTCCGTCCTAACCAGAGAAACTGTTTCCGTGTGTGTGACTGGCACAAGGACCTTTATGACTGGAGGCTGGGTGCCTGGAACGAGTGTGTGCCAGTGTCGGCAAGGACCTTTGGGGCCCCACGGCCGTTCACATGCAGTGGGGGCGAAGAGGGCATTCAGACCCGGGAAGTGGGCTGCATACTCAAGTCAGACGGCTCTCCAGCAGAGGATGCCATCTGTGAGTACTTTGAGCCCAAACCTCGCCTGGAGCAGGCATGTTTGATCCCTTGCCCCCAGGATTGTGTGGTTTCCGAGTATTCGCCATGGACCTCCTGCTCCAAAACGTGTGGAACAGGCCTCAGGAACAGGGTCCGCAGTGTCCTGGTTCCTCCACTTTTTGGAGGCGCTGTCTGCCCCAACCTAACTGAGTTCCAGTCCTGTAAACCGGGGCCTTGCACAGGTCCAGAGGGCATGTACAGTCTCAGGGTTGGAGCGTGGAGCCCTTGCATCCTCCCGCAGACTCGGACAGCGAGACAAGCCAAACGCAGAAAAGGTAAAGGCCAAGGGCTCAGGGAGCGAGCAGGAGCCAAAGATCCAGAGACCAGGGAGCTAATCCAGAAGAAACGAACAAGGAACCGCCTTAACCGGCAAGAGAGTCCGTTCTGGGACATCCAGGTCGGCTACCAGACTCGGAACGTGACCTGCATACATAGGAATGGCAGCGCTGTAGGACGCAAGTAAGTGGCAATATTATTATGTTAATGTGACATTAAAGTTAATATGTTATGGGTTTTTTTTTTTTTGAAGCACTATTATACTGTGCTGTGTGCCCCTTTCATTTTCTCACAAGGGCATGAATGGATGAGAAATCCATCAAAATTATATCTTTAAAACAGAATGAACACGTCTTGTTGTTGTTGTGTCATCTTAAGACAGTTACCTCCTGCCTTACACACTCTTAACAGAGGTGGTGTATTCATTCATTTTCATCTATATGCCTGTCTATTTTCTTTGTTTTACTAAATATTTACTAATTAACTATCTGTATTTCTATCTGTGTATTTATTTTAGGTGTAGGTGTACTGGTCCTTAACTCAGTAGATTTTGAATGCCAGATTTGCCCTTCTCACTGTCAGGGGGTGTCATGTAGGGGAGGATGTTTATCGGCTGTGTCTTTGTCACTGCCGCGCTGTCAGAACAATGAAGCACAACTTACCACAGTGTATTTGATGTCAACTTCCGAGGATGGAAGTGGCATAGCAACTCATTTTATGACATGAGATCAATCTTAGCCACGACTTTTTGTGTGGCACTTTTTAAAATAAGGCAATTTGCTGTGTTTTTGTCCTGTTGTTTTGAATGGAAGTGTGATGATACGTTTCACAAAAAAGTGAACAAAATGTCACCTGCAAAATGCTGTTCTTGGCAAAGCCATAAAGTCAAATTACTATTGTAAATCTTCTAAAGTAAACAGTAAAGTGAAGCTTTGTTTTCTGCATTTTAAGGTTTTAAGGTTACAACTGCTAGGGATATTAAAGGCTCAGTTCACCCAAATAACAAGACATATTTTCTCACATATATATACTGTAGTTTCTGCTTAAGTTGCCAACATTTTTAGATGGAACTTGTGATGGATATTTAAAAGTCCAGAACAGCGAGTCAGTCATTTACAAGACAAGTTTGTAACTTAAAGCTGCAAAGAAGCCTCAAGCTTGGAAGAAGCATCCCTTGTCAGTGAGGTATAAAACAAGTCAGCAACTTTAAGCAATGTCATAAAACGCAAAACTGGAACTCCATCAAACAAATAATTACTTGAATAGGTCATTGAATTATGCTTTCAGTGGGTACTACCATCCAGGATACAAGCTGTAACTGTATGAGTGCTTCCATTTATAGTGCTGTAAACCCGAGTGGGATCTAACCTCTCGCCCTGACATTATTATTGCTGTGAGCTACAAAGTCACACTCTCTGACTGATAATAAGACAGATCAAATGGCTCTCAATTCCCACTCAGTCCTCAGCAGAAGTCTCTGCCTGAAATGTACATCAAACATTTACTCCCAAAATGAATGAAATGAATCTGCCACCAGCCCACAGAGAGGAAGGCACCATTAACGTTAAAGCCCACTGCAGCTGTTTCAATGAGTGCAGGAGTATATTCTGCTTAGAACTTGCATTTGGTTAATACACAACAGTCTTAATTGTTTCATTGCTTATTTCAAAAACCCCTTCCACAGAATCAGTGAAGCAAAAATTATTTTCACTGACAGGTTAATGTTGTTATCATCCGTTACACTTAATTGCCACATTTACTCGTGCATCTCGTAGGACTGGATATCTATCCAACATCAAAGAAGCCAAGCGGAGATGCAACCAAGACGTATTAGAAACAGACTGTAATCCAGAATTGAATCTGTCTCTTCTTGACACATTCATAATCATTCTCCCAAGAGGTATAACTGTACCAGCAAACATTTCCTTCTTTATGACATAACATGAGTACTGTGCATCACAAAAAAAGCTACAGCCTATTCCCAAACAGAATATCCCAACCCCTCTGCACTCACTCACTCACACAGAACAAGAATAATTTGCCAGCCAATCATTACTGCTGTCTGGGTCCAGTCCTTCAGTGAGTCAGGAAAAGCAGGTAGCACCTCTCCTAAAATATAAAGTTTTGGATAAAATAAAAAATGCACAACTGTGAATCTTCATTTAGAATTGATAGATTTTGGGGCATGTCCCAAAACACATGTATGAACATTACACTTCCAGCCAGCTGCAGAATCTTTTAAACTAAGTCTGTATAAAACCTACTGAGGCTCTACACTTAATGATGTGAAACTCTGAGTTGTATGAGCCTTACGCTTAAATCTTTGGACATTATACAGGAGCTGCTGCAGATTCTGTCCCATTCCTGTTCATTAAATGATACACCTAAATCTCTTTCCCAAATACAGCCATTTTCATTGGGTTTATTTTTCAATTGCAGCTGAAGTGTCACTGAAATGACAGTGAAATTAGTCCGTTTTCTTGTGTGATTAAAGCAGTGGGAAGAAACCAGCTCTGGTGATTTCAACACATATGGTGTTGCTGAAGACGTTAACATGTTCTAGCATTTATCAGATTTGTGCAGCACTGAGAGCAGTGAGCACTGAGCCAGTGAAACCCACTCATTGACCATCCACACAAGTCTTTTGTTCATTTGTGTCAGTTCATGGATATGGTTGTTGTTAGTTAGATAGCTAAACAGATCCTGTTGTAACACATTCTTCGTTTTTAGGCAGCTTCAGCTTCAGCATTATCACCACCCTCTGTGCTAGAGAAGGGTTGACCCTAATTTGCATGTAGTCCAGGAAAAAAGAAATTAAGGGCGCAATCATATTTGTATGTCAGCTAAGGATTAATGCGCTATTTGGCTGTCAAAAGAAATCTTTTAGCCCCTACAAAGGGCTCCACAGATTGATCCCATGTACATTTTAAATACACACAGAAAGATACTTGTAGGATTAAATGTAATTGTGGGGGAATTTTAAAATTGCACTTGGCATTTACACACAATATGGTTTTGTAGAACATATCCTATTTCATCTTTAATCCATTCATTCTGAAACAAAGCCTGACCCCCTTAATAACAACTTGTGTTTGGTACAAGTTTAAAATTAAGCGTTTCTAAAAGGCCTACAAATCCATTCAGATTCAACAAAAAATCATAGAACATTAAGTGGTAATCAGTGAATTATAGTTGATGTTAATACATGTACTGGTGTTATTTGTAATAACCCTCTGATTCCTACATTAGATAACTATAATGTAGTCAGCAAGTCTTCTTCTAAAGGAATGTTTCTGTAGCTCTATCATTTCTTTTTCTGTTCCCCAACTGACAGTAACTTAAAATGTCATTTCTGCTCCCTAGGAACTCAGATTTGGGGCTTTCATGAGGTCTCTGATCTCCAGGAAAGAATCAGTGACAGTGTCAGTAGAGCAAGCCTCCATTCACATCACCTATCTGTCACATGCCACTGTACTCTAAGATTTGATCAATTATGAACTAAATCTATTCATTAATGCTTTGTTGGCGCTGAGCTCTCAGCAGTGACTGGGATCAAATATTTCAAAGGAACCGTGAAAACAACTCACATGCCCTTAGGAGCATAAATATTAATCCTTGACTTGTTTATTTCTTGTTCTGAAATATTCATAGTTGTTTTTGCCACTTTCAGAAAAGTGGAACAAACTTCCCAGTGAAGCAGTAACCCAGTCATATCCTAGCCAGACGCTCTCTGAACATCTTGCTCACTTCATTTCCAATTTTGTTTGATGAACATCTGTCATTGGGCCTCTCCTTTCTCCATAGTCCTCGACTCGTCCCAAACAGGCCTCTTTCCTATAACTCAAGTCTAAGTCTTCTGCTCGTTGTCTGTCCTGTTAATCGGCTTGCATCGTGACCTTTTGAAATTTTTGTGCCACTAAAGGAGGGGTGTATCACATTACATCACAGCATTTAAAGCTGAGAGTCCCACATGGTGCCTGTAATTTTGTTTCTCATCCTCTCCTCAAACTCTCTTCAATGTTTTTTTTTTTCCCTCCAAGGGTCTGAAGTTGTAAAACGGCTTCTTTAATCACTTGACCCACATAGAATTATGTTTTTAGACCATTTAAGCAGCACACAGATAATGTTTTGATGAATGCAGTTCATGTAATGAGCACACAAGTGGTGAAATATGAAGATTCTCTGACTGCCTGTATTTTGTCTGAAAGCCCTTGGAGTCCATTGTTGCAAGTCACTGTGTAAAACCTAAAGGCTTAAAAATGAACATTTTTCAGACATCATCTCACTTATTTAAATAGAGAATGATTGTGTCCTCATTCTGTCTCAATGACTGAGATCAAGAAATAATGACTTCTTTTTGCAACTTTGAAATCTCCACCCAAAAAAAAAAAAATTCTCGGGCGTACACACACACAACAAACGGCAAAAGACTCAAAGGATCCAGTTGCAGTGAAAATGGGTCATTGGCTGCATTAGGGGCTTTTTAAAACACAAGAAGTTCCATCTGAGATGGGAAATCGAGCCATCACCCTCAGTGCGTCACACTCACTGTTTAAATTCCTCATTGTTTTTCTCAGATGCAAAAATGAGCCGGCACACCGAGCGTGTTTGGCAGAAAAACAAAACTACGATTTTTCACAGTGTCGCTTCAGTACCACTTCAAAGACTGCAGAGGTGTTTTAATCTGCAAAGACACAGGAGTTAAAGAAAAAAAAACACAGCTCATGCTCAGCTCATACATTTCCTCATTTATACCAAAAGTCTGAGTTGCTGGAGGTGAAGTGTGGTGGCAACGCCTAAATGAGAGGTTTCTAAATGAAGCAGAGCTGTAATTAGCACTAATAGCTCGTCAGCTGCATCGCCTCAAGGGGAAAGACATCCAGACTGAGTAGCAGAAAGCAGTCGGCTTTAGTTAGAACAAATTTCTAATGATTCGAAAGGAGCCCCAAAAAGGACGGGTTATTCATTACATCTAAATGCTATTTAGATGATCAAAAGATGTGAGCGAACAATTGATCAGAGGTTGTTTTGGTTGTCTTAAGACCAACCGAAGGATGCACACACCATGCCACACCACCCCTATTTTACTCTTAATGTGAAACTGATTATGCAGCGTGTATGCTAATGAGAGCAGCTAATGACAAAATGTGGCACTAGTCAAGGGCAATGAGTTTAAAGTGAAGCGTTGCACACCACTTGTGGTGTCACATATCTATTGCTGCGATGCGTTCAAAGGCCACAGACTGCGGCTTTAAGGCATCTTGGCACACTGACATTACCACAGCAGTGAGAGGTAACTGAAAGATTTAACTTCACTGTAATGAGGCGTCAGTAAACTGCACAGCTCTGTTTACCATGAATGCAGACTGTGACCAGTTGATGCCAGAGGATAACAAAGGGATAAAAGGATCTGGAGAGTTGTAAAGCTTATTTGGATACTGTTTGTATTTCATTCTCAAGCTTGAAATTGCCAGTTTGTGCAGGTAGATAAGTGTTGTAGAGAAAATTATTCATCAACAATATTGATAACCAGTCATTGTTTAATTGTTTAACAAGAAAAAAAAACAACCAATACCAAATACCAAACATTTACTGGTTTCTTTCTTTCTCTCTGAGATTTAGACACTGATGAGAAGATTGATTCCACTCTCATATTTGTGCGCTAAATATTAGGCTACAGGCACCAGCCGCTTAGCTTAGCAAGACTGGAATTAAAATTAATCAGCCTACCAGCATCACCAAAGCTCACTAATTAACACGTTATATGTCATTTGTTTAATCCCTACTAAAATCTCAATGTAAAAACGACACTGTTGTGCTTTCACTGTGTGTTATGTGCTGCACTATTTCTTGTATATATTGGATCATACTCCTCTTGTTGTACTGTTTGGGTTGCAAGCACGAGAAACAGTTTTTTTTTTTTTTTTTAATGAACATCTCATTACTGCATTACCTCTTATTCTTCCAACCTCATAACCACCCCTCCTCTTTATCTTTTCCCAGCCTCTGCACACCCAGGGACCTGCCACTGACTGTCCAGTCCTGCGTCCTTCCCAAGGACTGCCAGGTGACCGACTGGGCCGAGTGGGGCCCGTGCTCCAAAACCTGCGTGGACCCCGAGTCCCCCAGAGGAAATCGGACTCGGAGCAGACAAGTGCTCCAGTTCCCTGTGGGTGAGGGGGCGGAGTGCCCGCTGCTGGAGGAGTCTGAGTCTTGCGAACCTCAGGGGGACGGTGTGCCGCCCTGCGCCACGTGAGTTGCTTCTAACGGCGGGGGGCGCACAGCGGGGAGTGAGCAGAGGCTTTTTCAATTTGAGTGAAAGTGTAGTTGTGGGTTTCGTGGCTTAGCACTCGACAGGCGCTCGTGTTTCACAGGGATGCAACTGCATGTTAAGTTGTGATAATACCCCTCCTCCTTGGTTACAGCATTGTTAAGACCTTGCTACAGTACGAAACACACTGCAGGGATTCACTCTGTGTTCTAGTAGAGCTCAGGCTAAAATACAGAGAAATCAACTGTCTGGTATTCAACCTGACCGAGGCTGCACACGTTTCCTGTTGACTTTTACTTTACTCATATCACCAAGCCAATTTGCTCTCCTGGGTGGCCCATGGATGAGCGTGTCTGTGTCTGTGTCTGAGTCTGTGTGTGTGTGTGTGTGCGTGCTTGTGTGTAGGAGACAGCATATGGAGATAGATTAGTATAAGTGCTTGGGCTGGTGCCAGACACAAAGTAGAGACAAATGCAGGGAGACTGCAAGGATATTTAAGTCCCACAAACTCTCTCACACACAAAGATTCAAAAACATAGGCTCACAGATGGCCTTTATTCCCATCCTGCACCATCTTTACACACCGCCTGCCAAATTACTTATTCCCACTCCCATCCAAGAGCGTTTGATTTTCTGTCACACTGGTTATTTTATTTTTAGAAATCATGGATAACATTTCTTTTCACCGTTTTGTCCAGCCACTGTGTGACATTTCTACCAGCTGTGATCAGTAATAGGATTTGTGAACTCTGACCTCTACGTTGTAATTACGATTCAAATTTTAACCATTATAAACAAAAAAACCACAATCTGTTGGATTAAGAAATGATTAAACTGATGGTTGAGCAGTGGTGAAGAAACTGAATTAGGTGCTTTTGCCGTGTCCACCTCTCTGAATGTAATTGCATATTGTACATACTGTACTTTAAAAGTGCAGTTTATGATGTTTTCAGAAGATTATTGTGACTGAATTGGTTGTAACTACGCAACACATCTTTGTGTGCTAAAGTTAGGTCTGCAAGATTGTAAATGCTGTACTCATACACTACATTACACCCACGCAGAACTCTGTCTCACTCTCATCCGTCCCTCCCTGCTGTTCCACGTTCTCTTTCTCTGCAGTTATACCTGGAGAACCACAGAGTGGAGTGACTGCCGGGTTGACTTGTTGCTAAGCCAACAGGACCGTCGACGTAGCAACCTGACGGGGCTTTGTGGGGGAGGCCTGCAGACCAGAGAACTGTACTGTGTCCAAGCCAATGCTGAGCTTCTAAAATACCTCAACGACCTCCGAGAAAAAGACAAAGGTGAAAAGCGAAATGAAGTGAAAATGATACATAATTGTATAGAATGAAGGAGTGGATGCTTTTATTTATCTGCATTTACTTCACCATATATATAACTTGGAAGAATGGAATGGGTTAAAAATGGGATCTGATTAGTAATATATAAATGATGAAATTAGACACACAAATATTTATGTTTAAATAGAGCTTCTCCTTTAATAATTCCTTGTCAAAGTCCCCTCTTTTGCTTACATTATTTGCATGAAATTGGCAGCTGAAGGGTTTCTGCAGTCTGTGCTTTTTTGTCCAAAACAGCTAGTGTGCCAGCAGAACAGATTACATTACAGATTAGATTACATTAGCTGCAGTTAGCTGGCGCTGACTGTTATGAGTCAGTTATGACACAGTGCGTCTGTGCAATGTTTTTGTGACAAACTTCAACTCAAGTTCTCTCTTCACTTAGAGTTCAGTCTGAACACAGGTTTAGAGGCAGCATTAGTCTGTGACACGTGCAGTGTTAAAGCCCCTGAAAACTTGGCTTCCAATCACTCATGGTCAAAAGCAAAAGGATCTCAGGGACCTTAAAGGATGACGGTGACCGTAAGCCTCGGGCTATACCAACAATATGTTCTTGTACTCAATATGTATGTTATCATTTATGTTCATGCTAGCATTGTCATGCAGACCTGCTGCTTGTCATTGCAGGGTTCATGATCAAGATTTTCCACAAGACTTTGAATGGGTCATGTGGTCAAATCTTTAAAAAAAAATTATAACATAACCAATGAAATGGACTCACTCCACAACTCCTGTCCTTTCAGATGGTCTTATCCCAGTCTCTGTGTCCAGTGCTCTTTACTACATCCCCACTGTCCTCTCTCTCTGTCTTAGTTAAACCCTTTTCCTCTCTTGCGCATTTGATCTTTTTTCTATACTGTAACTAAAATCAACCCCACAGTTACACAGCATAGCCCAGAACAAATCAGTTGAATTCTCAAGTGTAACTCAAATAAATTTGATCAAGCACTGGTACATGACAACATAAATGCTCCACCACCCCCCCCCCCCCCCCCCACCCACACCACACACACACACACACACACACACACACAGTGTACAACATTTGCAGTCCCTTGGTGGGCTTGTAGCAGATAATTGCATATCAAATGCCTGCAACAGACATAAGCCTACAATTTGTTTCAATTCATGTACAAATATACAATGACATACAATATTGCATTTGAATTAATAGTCACTGCAGTATTTGTTTTTAGTCTTCTGTCCTCAGATATCCCACTGTGGCTGCATTGTCATCTTCAAGTTTTCTGTTCGAACATCTAAACAGCCTTTTACCTGCCGCCATTAACTCCTTTAAAACTAAATCAGGAGCCATTTAGAACAGGGATTTGTCTGCCCGAGCGTCCTGCTGTGACTTGTCAGTGGTCAGAAGTGCAAAGGCCTCCATTTCTGACACTTGTCAAGCCAGCTTAGAGTCAAAGCTGCCTTCTTAAAGAGGGTGTTAAAGACATTAGTTGAGGCTAAGCTTATGGAGACCAACCGTGCTGATCGCGTGAGAGAGAGAGAGAGAGAGAGAGAGACTGACAAAGTCTGAGAGGAGGTGAGATGCCAGTCGACACTTGTGCCAAGTGTGCTGAGATGCTCCTCTCGTGCCACCAGGAAAAGGAAGTTATGGAGTTTGGATTAATATTTCAGGGAGACTTTGTCTAAAAATACAATGACATGTACTTTTCTGGGTGCTTCAGGTTTCTATCAATTCTGGTATTATTGTTTGATTTGTCGATGTAAGATAAGATAACACTTTATTAATCTCCTGACGGTGAAGTTTGGGAGCAAGCTGGGAAATTTGGATTTGAGTGTTTGGAGATATCAGCTGCAGCTAACAGCCTGACAATCAGACTCAAGTGTCTGTTTGTTTTCATTCCATTATTCAGTCTGACATCCTGTTCGTGTTAGCCAGAAAGTTTAGTTTTATTCATGCTGTACTTTTCAAAACAAAGTTACAAAGTGCTTTGCGGTAAAAAAAAAAAAAAAGAAGCAATGATAGAATGACAATTGAATTGGTTACAACCATTTATCTTCAGTTTAGATGAAAATGAGTGTTAGGAAGGGATTTAAAAGCAGAAATGCTGAGGTAGCAGCTGCAAGGAGCAACTGACTTAATATTTGTCAAACCAAGTAATGAAATATGCCAGTTAGAGTTTAGAAGTTATCTTTTTCAGTCGATTTTCAATGGTCTGTACAGCTGCATTGAGCTCTATGCCTTTGCCCATTTTTGTGTTCATTTTTCTGATTCTAACACCTGAAGGTTACGATTCAGTTCTTAATCCTACTTACAAAGCCCTCATTGGCTCAGTTGCTTTTCTAAACAGGGAAATGGTCATCAGTGAGCTCAAGAGCAGAACTGAAGATTGCTGATGCAACCCTGTCCAGGGGTTTTGACCTGCAGCTCGACAGCTTTAATGACATTTATACAAGCTAAATCACTGTTATGTTACATTGGTTGATGATAGACACATGAATAAGTTGTAGCTTATTACACTAGTCTTGCTAATATTTCTTTAAGGACTCTAATATTAATCTAAAACTATCTTGTGTGATGTTGAATAAATAAATTCATGATAAATGACTTGTGAGGGAAGAGCTGGCAGTGCATTTGTGAGTTTGAATTGATCTGCAGTTCTTTGGTTCTCTGTGTATCTGCCATAATTAAGGAATAATGAGTCTGGTGGCAAAGATTAAATCCATTGACAAACAAAGTGTATTGTATGAAATAAGGAACAATGTAAAATGTATACCTCGTGAGACTGTATGTCCTTCCTCTGTCTGTCTCTCCTCTCTGCCTTCAAGCTGAAGTGCTATAGGGACTATAGGGCGAGTGAGAGCATACATTACATTACACGTGCCTGCAAAAAACTGGAGTGATCATACACGTTGAGGCGCCTATAACCTCTGCGAAGATACTGTTAAAGATTCATATATACAAGCATGTTGAGCGTGGTTGCCAGGGCTGGCGTGCAAAAATGCACGTGACTTGTGTGTGAGAGTTTGCACGAACACGCGCACACTCTCACACACACACATGCACATAGTTCTTATCTTCTGGGCGCAGGATTTCTTTCCTTTCCATTGGGGGGTAATCTCTCAGCACACCACTGAGACAGAGAGGCAGACAGTTGCTCAGTGAAGTTTGCTGCAACCAGCGCTCTCTGTCTCCCCTGCCTCATGCATAAATATCACCATGCAAAAGGGCGGAAGATACCCACAGGCCAAGATCTGGAATCAGCTTACCACCTCCTAACTCTTAACCTTAATCTTTACGGGGGAGTAGCTCCGATCTGACCCCAGATCTGTATCTTTGCCTAAGTAACTTCTAGCATTTCCTCAGCTATGCTCAGCTGCAGGAGCATATGGACCCCTGAAGCTCTACTTCCAACCATGTGTGGGAGTTGACATTTCAGTCACCTTTCCCATTATTTGACCACAAGATTGACTAAAAAAACGGTGCATTAGCGCGGAGAGCACCAGGACAGGTTTATTTAAATTCTTAAGCACATACTATGAATGCAGGGTTAGAAGAATGTCTTTTGAACTCGACAGGGACCATAATCACACAGTCACCTGTGTGTGTGGGAGACTGGAGTGACAGACAATATAAAGGAAAGAGTTCTACATTTCAAGAAATTTAGTTATTTGCGTTCTTTCTGAGAGCGAGATAATAAAATCAATATCAATCTCATGTCAGGCAATTAAATAAGGAGCTGGTTGACATGTTTGACCTGGCTGTGTATAAAGACTGGAAACAAGGGGAAACAGGCTCGGTCCTCAGTTTAAAAAATATGCCTACAAGTATCTTTTAAGCTGTCTTATATACTCAGTGTGTGTTCTTTCTGTAAAAACAACAGTTTGTGATTTTATCCAGATATACAAGCATGATCTGTTTTTTTTTTCAATTTTTTGCCCAGTTATCTTTAACATTTTAAATGAAAATCACATATATCAAGAAATCATACACAGAGATGCAATTAAGAGAAGAAAATTGACTGGAGCAAACAATCTGAATCCCAAGGAAGTGATTAAGGCACAGCTCACTGCTGTCTATCCATCCGCCCAGCACGGCTGTGCAGCATCTCCAGCTTTAGTGAGGGTTGCTGCATAAAATTAGCACAGGTTTTAATTTTGTTTTCTGTATAATAACAGTGGAAATGTTTGACAGAGCCAGGCTAGCTGTTTCTCCTGTCATTCGTATTTATGCTAAGATAGGCTAAACACATCCTGTCTCCAGCACTGAAATCGATCTTTTCATCTCTCTCTTGGAAAGGCCGTAAATAAACACATTTCCCATAGTGGTTGAATGCTTGGAAAGCCTTAAGACAACACAAAATCAGGACAATCAGGAGTTAATTAGCTGCTATGAAACAAAAACATTCAATCATGCCAAAGAAGCAAGATAAGCCTGTCACTTTGTATTTACAAGACTGTAATCAGATTTCTTTTGATCCCGCAACCTGATGAGACATGGTCACCAAAAGTCTGTGTGGCTTTTGCTCATAAACCATGAGTCTGATTTGGCCATATCAGAATAAAAGAACCACAAACAAAAATTATCTTGCACTATCGCTTGGACCAGACATAACAAAAAAAGACAGACAGAGAGATTTAATCTTGTTCTAAAACCATTTAATTGTAAACAAGCCCGGGTTATGAGGCTCAGCTCTCTCGGACCTCTCCTGCTGTTGCTGTTGCATTAGTTTCTGCTTGTCTCTGGTGTGCTGTTTCCCCTCACTGTCTGTGTTTGTTTGATAATGCTCCCGTCTCCCCGATGTGTGCGTAGCTAATAGCGCTATCTTCCCCTGTAATTGCAGCGGGTCAGACCCAAAGACAGCAGAAGCCTAGTGTCCCCCCTCTCCTCTCCATCACCTTCCAGATTACAGGTAGGTGTTTTTAGTCACGCTGATAACGAAGCCCCAGCCTCTCTCCACGCTTTTTTTTTTTCCACTTCCTCTCTCGTCAGCCTCTGCTCTGTCCTGCACTCTAATTTATCCTTGTCTCATCTCTATCCTTATTACTTCCCATTTCTCCTCTTCTTCCCTAGCTCCATTTTTCCTCTCTTCTCCTCTGTCCTCATTTCCTCTCCTCTCTTCCGTCCTTGTCCCTCATCATCTTCTCTCCTAACCTCTTTCCTTGTTTCAGCTTTTACGTATCCTTTGTCCTCCTCTCCTCTCCTTGTTTTCTCTCCTCTAACCTTGTCTCCTCTCCTCTCTTTTCCCTTTCTCTCTCCTTGTTTCCTTTCTTGTCCTATCCTATGTCTTCTCCTCTCGTTTCCCTCTCCTCTGCTCTCCTCTCCTAACCTTTGTCCTTTAACCTCTTTCTACTCATTTCCTCTCTCGTCGTCTCCTCTTCTCTTCCCACTTGTCTCCCCTCTGTGAACATTATAATGGATCACAAAGGGAAAAAACTATCAAATATTGGTTTTAATACTTAAAAGATTCTCCTCACTACTGTGATGCTTTATATTAACATGATATTAAGTGTACACAACACACAATTCTGTGTTTTCACCAAAGGTACAAGCCCAGCCTGCTGTTCTTTATTCAGAGTGCTCAGTATTGTTGCCAAGTCCAACAAAGGGATAAATAGTATTACAACAAAGTTCTGTATTCGCCCATAAAAAGCAGAGTAGAAGAGTTGGAACTTTGAAGGGACTGTAAGAAAAACTTTGTTCCTCCACAAACAGAATGAGGAAAGTGAGACGTGAGACATTTTCCTCTGCTGCCGACAGTAAGCCACACTCGCATGAGGGATTTTTTTTTCCTCCGTTGTCAGTTCAGCACAATAGAAAATGAACTCACTGGAGAACACACTATAAAATGGACTAATAGAGAAGCAGGATACAGAGAGAGTTTTTTTCTCTCTCTCTCTCTATCACTCAGAGACCAATACTCTCTTGGTCTTCAATTTTGTATTCACAAATGGATTGATGTTAAAAGATTGAAGTCAGTGTAGTTCCCCCAATAAGACGTGGATTAACAGTGGCTCAGCAAACTCAGTATTTGACTTTCAGTGTATTTGTGAGAGGAATTAGCCATTTTGCATTTCAAAAGCCCCACTTGCCTTCCCCTGTACAGTTCTGAGGGAATTATGATTCAGCTCTTCTGACTATGTGAGACTTTAAGCTCTTAGATGTCTTGTAGGAACAGTCGGAAGACAGGAAATACAGTGCCTCAGGTTGAACGTGTGAAGACATTTTTTTCTTCTCTGGTGAATCACTAAATATCTGCCGTAAAAACCGTATTTGAAATTTATCTCTCAATACTTCAGAAGTGGAGATCAATCCATGCTCATACTTTGTAGAAAAAAGTCTTATATACATATATTTCTTTCTATTTGCGTGCCACTGCTGATATCAAGACCGAGGGTCACTTTTCACAAAGTGGAGTTTCTATCTGAGGAGGGGAAAGATTTTGTAATATGCCAGGTAACAGATACCACAACAGATGGTACCAACTCCATCTTTCACTGTTCTCTAGAACCATCAAATTAAAATGAAACAGTCTGTTTACACTAACAGGTGTTGATGAAGGAACTGCAGCGTCATGAGTTGATTACAGAAGACACATCTATTACAATAATTTGTAAAATACCGCTCAAGGTATTTGCTGTATCCTTGATATTCACTTTAGAGTTTAACTTTCATGCCAGTATTTTTTCAGGAGAGTTAATTCCTCTAGTGTTTGGTATCTCCTGTTAAAATACACCTCTTGAAATTACTCTTCGCATAGAAAATAAAATTACAGACTGTAACCTTTAAGCTTTTAGATATCAGCTTCCTCCAAGTCTGTCTCAGTTAAATAAAATGTTTTTATTTTTTATGTTATGTCAATTATTCATTAGCTTTGAATGTGCATTTTAGAATGCAACCTGATTTAAATGCACAGCTGGACATGTTTGCTCTGTAAGTGTGTACATATAAAGCAAACGAGGCTCAGACGGGTCAGTCAGTGTGGAGCTCCAGGCAGGGGGTTGAGCCTGTCTCACAGGACTCACATGGAGGTGGTGTACTGTTGGCCTGGTGGTTTAAAGGAGTATTATGACATTTGGGGAAATAGAGTTAGATGAGAACATCAATGCCGTTCTTATATCTCTTCACTCATTTTGAAGCCACAGTCAGCAGCTTAGTGTGAAGTCTGGAAACAGGAAGAAACAGCCAGCCAGAGTCTGTAGACAAAAGAATCTGCCTGCTACCTCCAAAACTCAGTAATTATCACGTCATCGTCAAGACTTCCTGTAAAACCACAACTTGTCATTTTAACACTCATTTTTTGTGCGTATTAAACAAATACGATATATATTTGTGAGCTTTAACGGTGCTGGTAGTTGGATTTTGTTACCAAGATAGATGTTTACCCCTTGTTTCTAGTCTGTATGCTAAGCTAAGCTAAGCTAAGATGTCAAAATATCCCTTTAAGGCCCATGTCTAGCTGCCACCCACTCTTTTGGATTCAGTCTGGCTGGAGGTTCTTGAAAAAGTCCTCTGTCGCCTTCTCTGTCCTCATATATTCATATTTTCTGTCAGTCTCCAGTGTCTAGTCTAGTATCAACTAGAGACTCGAAAAGGGCAAAAGATAAAAAAAACCCTGCACGCACAGCTGGAAGATACAGTAGCACCACTTTGAAATGACACTGACTCCAACATACATACAAAATGTGCATGCATAAATGCATAAACTCAATGTCTTCAGAAACTCCACACATCAAATGTATTTATCGTGCCACGAGTCAGCAGAGAAATGTGATCTACACAGTTGTCACAGAGCTGTGCCTTGCATGGCGATAGCATCTCCCCTTTTTTATTTTGACAAAGTTCCTCAGTGGGAGTTCAGACAGGCTTGCACTTACCAGTTGCATCATGGAAAGGGCTTTCTAAATCCAACATGGCACGAGGAGGGAAAGTAGACGCCAAATTGCACCTCATGGAATAAACATGAGCCAAGACATTGTCACTGTTCTCTCACACCTTTAGTGTTGTATTGTTGAATCCTTTCTCCTGTCTCCGTTGAGAGTCGGTGGGCAGGACTCCACAGTGTTTTATGTTGCTAGCAAGGCGCTGCACAAGATAATCACTGCTAATTTATCATTCTGACATGCTAACAGGGAGGCGATAAACAAAACAAAAGGATAATACTGTCTACTTCACAGGCATGCTTTGTTTTGTCTTTTTTTCCACTGTGGTTTTCATCTGCTCTCTATAGGGATTTTAATGCCAGGAATAAAAGTAAATAAGCATTTTTGCATCCCTTGTTTCTGTTGATTGTAATGCTGGTAAAAATGCCTCACATAAAGACAAAAAAGAATAGGATCAAAGTAGGTTGATTTTTATCTGCTGCTCCTTTTGTGTTTCATTTTCTTCATCTGCACAGCCTCCCGCCCAGTGGAAAACAAGCTGTGCGAGGGGCCGATCCCAAACCGGTCTCAGCTGTGCCAAATCCCCTGTCCCACTGACTGTGAGGTGTCGCCGTGGGGCGCCTGGGGGCCATGCACCTTTGAAAACTGTGAGGATCAGGCGGGAAAGAAAGGTACAAAGATAACATCATGGTTTAACGGTGTTATGTCCCACATTTAAAACCTTATTATGAATGATCAAAGTTATTGTGTTACATTAAGACAGCAACTGCCATTATCTTTATTTTTATTTTTGTTTTACCTACCAGTCTAGAAGAAATATTACAAGTTCAGCATCAATCTTCATTTCCTTTACTCATTAAAAGCTGTCCTCAGCAGTGAAAAGCAAAGCAAACTCTTGTTTTGCTTCCATTTGTGTCGATTCTCTGCTACTAGCATGCTAACCAGATAGTCCCAGTCCATCCTGCCTCATAATCCCACTTTGCCCAGTCTGCCCTCAGTCCAACATGTGGGGATGAAGAAGTAGTGCTGCCCTATAAACATAACTATTGAGTTTGACAGCATTAATGAACCTGCAATCTTGGTTATATTTTTACTACATAATATTATGAAAATATTTATACTAGTCATAACCTCACCATATAGCTTCATGCATAGTGTATGATTGAAAGTCTCATAGCAGGTCATCTTGTTAAAAATACATAGGAAACACACCATTTCTGTTGGTGTTAGTGCAGCCATGTTAGAATAACATTTTCATCATAAAATGTACCTTTGTTATTACAGTGTTTGGCAGTTGTTCAACCTATGCATTCTCACTCTGTGAAAATTAAATTGTTCATGCAAAATTACATATGAATATAATGTGGTAAATGTATGTGAAAGAGCAATTAAGTGATCAGCCTTGTGTTCACTGAAGCTTAAAAATAATGTCATAGGCTGTCTTCTGCATCGCTTGGTTCATTGGTCACATGTGCGTTACAGCTGTTCATCTGTGACATTATTGGAGGTAAAAACTCACTGGAACAATATGGGCAGAGAAACATTTCACATTTCTCACATTCCCATTAGTATTAATGAGTTGTTTAAAAAAGTCAGCTGTCAAGCTAATCACAACCATCCATCATCAGTGGTGGAAGAAGGAATTAGATCATTTACTCAAGTTAAAGTAACACCACAGTTTAGAAAATAAGAATAAGTGATAGTGGATAATTTGACCTGTTTGAACAGGGAAATGAAAATGTCCAGTGAAACTATCTGAGAGGTTTGGAGTAATAGACACAGTTTTTCTTGTTTATCATGTTTTTTAATGTAAAATTAAATAAAATTTATATGTAAAATCTTAATCTAAAAAGTAACAAGTAGCTAAACCTGTCAAATAAATGTAGTGGAGTAAAAAGTACAATATCTCTTTGATATGTAGTGAGGAAATATAAAGTACCGCAAAATGTATTATACTTATATATACTTATGTAAATGTACTGTATGTTGCTTTCTGTCACTAGCTATCATGCATATGAGGGAAAATGTTCTGTGCTAAAGACTGTTTTCATACTCTGCCATGTTGCAGGTTTTAAACTGAGGAAACGACAAATCACCAATGAACCAACAGGAGGCCCTGGAAACTGCCCGCACCTGGTGGAGGCGGTGCCGTGTGACGAGCCCAGTTGTTACGACTGGCAACTGGTCAGCCTGGATCGGTGTATTCCAGACGAAGAGAAGCCATGTGGTCCCGGCACTCAGCTCGCACAGGTCCAGTGTGTCAACAGCAATGGTGAGACAGGAGAATTCAATCTCATCAAGTAGATGATGAGATTTTACTGAAGCTGCTCAAATTTTCAAAACCGAGTGGTTAATTTCTGTGCGTATTATTTCTGCAGAGGCACTATTCATTGATTGACATTATCGAACAAACTCCTACTTGCCATTTACTCATCAATAGGGAGCACTGTGCTTTTGGCCCACCTGCATTTGCAGTGAAGAAGTGCAGGTCTGACCTTCTGTGAAAAATCCTGTATTTTCAAAGTCACCCCACCACTGACCCTCCAACTCTGTCTGTACAGCTCCGTACGTGAGGAGATTTCCACTACAGACTCATGTGTGCCATTCATCAACTTTGTGAGGAGTTCTCTCCAGACTCCTCTCCCTCTGTTCCTCCCCTCCTCTCCCTCCCTGTTAAACCTCTCCTACTTTAACGCTTGCTTGATTCAGTGTTGCCACCTCTCTCACGCTGTCTCTCTCATTACAGTCTTCCTCTCTTGCACGCGCAATTAAACCTTACTCACGCTAAATCACATCAATCCTCGGTGGCCCTGGGTCTTGGAGTATCTTGTGCCCTTTGCTGCTCCTGATTTTTACTGCAGCTCTTTATTACTGTAAATCTTTAATATAAGGGCTGGTGGTGCATAGATGCTTTCCAGACTTTCTGTTGCCTTCAAGCTATGCACAAATATCAGTCAAAATAAGGTACAACACATTATTGATTTCAATTCAGTGTCTTTTTTTCTAGTAAGCTGTGGGTTGCACACCATGTTTATTCATTCAGGATGTAAAGTTAAACTGTGCTGCAGCACTAAGAATCTCATTCACTTCCAGATATACTTAGTAAATCTTCAGTTTATGATCCAGTGCGGTGACTTTGTTCATGTTTCCTTCACTAGGGAACTTGATTTGTCCTTCTAACGTCTGCCACAAATCACAGTTGATGCATCAACTGCAGGTATTCAGTGAACTTGGTCCAGTGGATACTCCCGCCCCAACCCCCCATCACCACCCCCGCCCCTGTACTGCAGGAGTAACAGAAACTCTGAAACACTGTTCTTTCTCCCCCTGACTTCGGTTGATTGATCCCCCCCACGTTCACTCCCACATCTGATGAAAATTGATTTGTTCTGTTTGGATTTTCGCTCTGCTTTTCGCCTCAGAGATTTTTCACTGCAGTGTCGGCAGTATATTTTCTCGGAGTGTGTCCCAGTCATAAAAGAAAAGGCCACACAGCCGGGCCCCAGACAACAGGCGAAGGTCGATACAAATGTTATTGAAACTGGCTATTGATATTCCCCATGCTGACTGCCTGCCCACTTAGGCAGGGAGCTGTTTCTTCTCTGCACTACTAAGCATGGAGGTTTTCCTCTCATGGTGGGTGTTTTGTTCATTCATGTTTTCTGTGTGTGAGCCTAAAAACTGCTAGGGTTCCCTGTCACTTCTCATTTTCATGCCTTCTCAGTTCAGTCATGATTGGTTCACCGCGTATCTGTCAGAGTGACATCTTAATGCAAAGAGAAGCCCAGTCTGACTTTTGAAGCTCAAGCGATTCTCCACCGCTTGAAATTTCAATTCAGCCATTGAAAGATTTACATTTTCTCGGGCGTATGCATCGCTTACAGAGGAAAATATTCTCAGTTTGGTCCATGGCAACACATGAAGCAACATAGACGAATATGTGGGTTAATATAATCCACTTATGGCTGATTCATTAATAAAACATGAACAGTAGTGTAAAAATGTGGGAATCCCATGTGAATTTGCTCTTTGCATGTTAAATGCAGTATGGAGATAGGCCAGAGCCAAAGATGCATCAATATAAATATTCTACAGATAATCCATAAAAAGGGGGTCGTAATCAACTGTCATGTCAATATGAAAAACATAAGTGACATCTTTTAAATTATTTCTGTGGTGAAGCACAGCTTAGGTAAATCCAGGAATATTGGATCAACCCAGAAACATCAGACGTGTCACTGGTGAGAACGCTGTTGGCAATTTGCTGTGCTTAGTTTAGAGATTTTTTGATGCTTTACAGATTAATTGAAACATTTTTTGCAAATAAGGTTTTGCCCAGTCCTAGTTACCATTCTCTGCTCTCATCTACATAACAAGTTTTGATCACCTGAAGCAGCACAAGGAATGTTAACAGCCTGGTGAATCCAAAGAACAACAAGAGAAAACTTTTTTATATTCCCCAGAAACCTTGAAATGGGATCTGCACAGATCATCCTTATGTTTGAAAACCTGGTCTGGTCATTAGGACTGTTCTATATCATCCAGTATCAGAAGAGCAGAGAGTCAGAAGATTGACAGTGGTGGAAAAAATACTCAGATCCTTTACCTACCACATGTAAGTGCCAATACAGCAATGTAAAAACACTTTATTACAAATACTAGTTCTAGCAGGTCGAAGTGGAGCTATTTATAACTACTTTTTATAAGGTTAGGTAGTGATCTAGTGGTTGTCAGGCCCCTCCTTAGGGTAACAAGTTAATATGAGCTGTCATGAGATGATTGACAGGAGAGGAAAGGAGAAAAAGAGGAGTTCTGTCACACAAATCTTTTTGAAAAGTACCATTCGTCATATTAATGTAATGAAATAAAATTTTAAATATTTTCCTCTGAAATTTAATGGAGTAATATAAAATGAGTCAAAGTTTTATGTACACCTTTTCTGCTTTGTTGCTTTCCACCAGTGAAGATGAATCACCAGTAGAATAAATCCGGCTTCCTCTACACAGAATATCCACCAGCTGCTGTTTAGGAAACAGTGTGTGTTATGGTCTTATTGTATGTTTCAAATCTTCACCTCTTGTCTGCAGCTTTCCCTCTAGTTCCTATACCAGACACATGAAGCGAGCTAAGAATGCCAAGTTGATACTTGTGCCAGTTTGGAGAATATCCCTCCCAAGTTGTCTTAGGGAGAACAGGCGTCTTAAGAAAACAAGCACGTCTTGAAATGCAATTTGAAATGGGCTGTGTGCTTGACATTGTGCTATCAATTAAGACACACAGCTGTTCGTTTTCCCAGATGCTCTGGCTGTCTCTGCACTGAAGTGTAGTTTGAGGGTGATAACTTGATTCTTGCAATGAATCTTTGAGCCTTTAAATTTGTTCTCATTACCAAGTTACTACTCAGTGTATCCAGAATGTTATCACTTAATCAGAAAAAAATAAACCCACTCTCAAAATATAATCAAGGATCTTTTATTGACACTGATAAAAGCAACCTGCTTCACACAGCTCTTCATTAGGCTCGTTTTGTTTGTTTAAACTATTAGCTCATTTAATGATCTCCTTCCTCAGAGTTCGTAGTTTTAGATTTATTCTGCATTAGATATTTTCACAAATGTGTCAAGGACACAGCCTTGCACATTGTGAAAGACCCCAGAGGTTTAATTTAGGTAATTAGACCAATATAATAATCAAGAGAAGGTGACCATCCACTTTGAAATGTCAGCAGTTTACAGGGGTAATGATGTTGTAATAATAAAGGTTATACTAATGACAATATCAGGGGAATATTAAGGTTTTATTTTTGATATAAAGGTAGAATCTGATGTGTTTTTCTCAATATTAATGTGGTGATATCAGCACAGTACCTTTGTTGTCACAGCAAAATTCTCTAAAATGATTATCAATTATTGCCAGAAGTAAAAACGTACAAAATATTTCTTATTTCCTGTTAATGTAATACCATAATAATCAATTATTTTTTTACCTGCAAACACACAGAAATACAAAATCTGCTGATTTCACTTTCAACATAAAACCAAAGAAATCAAAACCACATTCCAGAGTCATTACCTTTTTACCAGTTTTTATCTAATACCCAATAAGTCTGGAAAATATAAATCCACCCATTTCTTCCTAATTTTAAGAGTCAGTTTCAGCATCACTTTTCAAGTAATTACTGATTTTGACTGCCTTAAACTGTCTTGTAATTGAGATGGTGTAACACTGACATAACCCCGTTAATATTAAACATTGCTATAATATAACCTGATTAACATTAGCATAGTACCCTCATTTAAGACTCTACACTAATAATACCTAAGTAAATATATTTAATATATATATATATGCAGATTGACACATTGTTAAGCCATCATGGGTTCCCCCATTCTTACCTTATAACAAAAGTTAACCTCCATTATTGCGCTGTCATTACCAAGATATCATCCCTCTGTTACCTTGTTATTACCAAGCTGTACAGTGTAAGCTGCCTGTGGGTGTGTTTTCACTTTAAAATGCAGCTTCAGTCTGTCCTACTTTCCTCCCTCCCAACTTTTATCCTGTTGTATATTCTGTTTTCCTCAGGAGAGGAGGTGGACAGAAACCTCTGCTCGTCTTCCCCACCTCCTGAGCCCGTGCCCTGCGAGGTGCCTTGTGCAAGGGACTGCGTCCTCAGCGACTGGACCCCCTGGTCCACTTGCTCTCAGACCTGCTCCAGTAAGACCATTGAGGGGAAGCAGATGAGGACCCGCTCCATTCTGGCTTACAACGCCGGGGAAGGTGAGTCTCCACCTGCCGACAGTCTTCTGCACCATCGCATATGGAAATATATGCAGATGAGGTCTGGATATTGGCTTAGTCATGGCCTTTCAAGTTGTCCTTTGCTGTCACTCACTGAATGCCTGGATTTCACACTTGTCTGCATGTGTATTTGTCCTTATCTCAAACAGTCTGCTTATCTGTCCTGGTGATTATTTCTGTTGGTCTGTCTCCTTGCCTGACACTCACTTTTTAATCTGCTTCTAAGATCATTTCTCTGCATATGCTTGTTCTCTCTGGTTTAAATCTCTGTGTGTCTTTTTTTTTTTTCGTCATGTCACCAAACATTTTTCCCGTGTCTTATCTGGGTGTGTGTGTTTTCCTTTCAGTCACTGCAATGGTTGTGGCGTGGATTACAGTGATGGAGGGTAACATTTGTAATTAAAGTTTGCTGGTAGCTGTTTTAAACCTCTAGCTATGTGTCTACATGTAGCCAAATGAAAATTGTTAGCTTGTTTTGAGTTCTAAAAACTATGCACATTATCATAACAGCTTTAGGGTGACTTATAATTGATTTAGAACTTATTCAACCAGTAATGTAGTCAAAGCTTCCTGGCCATGTGTGAAATAGCTTGATTGTGTTAGCTGCTTTCTGTTGCTCTGCAGTAGAATTAGTTTATGTTCTGTATAACTCACCTGTCACATTAACATATCCAACATCTATATTCATCTAAGGTCTGTCACGGGTGCCGAAGTTTCCAGAACTTTTTGGTAAATCTTTTGACTGTAGACCAGAAATATAGTAGTTGTACTTGAAGTAGCTTTAGAGCAGTAGAGAAACATAAATGAAAACTATATTCAAGTGTATTCTTCTGTCTGTTCAGTCACACATTTTTCTTAACACACGTACTCATGAACAATATCTGAAAAGAGGCTTTGTCTCTCCTCCACAGGTTCCCCCTGCAGAGTAGATTATCTGATTAGATTTTGAGCATCTTGGCAGATTGTGCAGCTCCTGTGCTGCATATTAATGAAGAAACTAAATTGTTGAAACTAACTGTTCTAAGCTTAAAGCTACAGGGTTCATATTAATATGCAACCACCAATATGTTGGCGTAGAATCACGTACTAATTGTTGCATTAATAAGGCTAATTAATGACCTGTCTAGCATAACTGCTTACATTGAATTCCACTGTGATTATCATGGGACTTTAGGATGCCCAAGTGCCTCTTACTATTTGACACTCATCATTTGAATGATATTCAAGATGCATGCTAAGTGGCAATTGCTTCAGCTCTTTTTGAATAAGTCAGTAAATTGCAATCCATCCTGCAAATATGAATAAATTTAAATAACTCACTCTCATGGAATTTTAAAAATGATAACCACAAATCAAATGCAAAACCATCTGTTTCAACCTCAAACATAAAACTTTTGGTTGTTTTTTTAACTTGAAAACGCAGATGGTAGTCTCCGAGTGACAAAGTTTAGCTGGAATTTTAAATGTAATCACCTCGTATCAACCCTGGCAATGCAAAACCACCTGTTTTGACTTTCAAAATAAGACTTCCTACATAGAAACCTGGAACCAGGGACATTACCTGGGAACACAGATGATAGTTTTGTGAGGAATCACCATTATTTGAGGCTAGAGAATGCAAATTCTCCCACTTCCTCCTACTTTCAGCATCAATTTTCTGCTGATTACTTACATTGATTTGCCTTAAATTCATGTGGTTTGTGTTTCTTGTATCTAAGACAGCTTCACATTTTCCCCATTGTCTAACATAACAGCCTTTTCTAGGTCATTGTTCAGCAACAGCTCACACTCATTTGAGGCACCATGTCATGCTAGTGTCGGGACTAGCATAGCCACGTTGTTAGTCAGCTAAGTTGGCAAGATGCAGTCAGCAGAAAGGAAGTCATTCTCAGTAACCATTAGGTTGAGATTTGTCAGAGTTGGCAGTCTGTGATTCAGGCCCAACTGTGTGTACAGCGCCGCTCATTATGGAGCTGGCTCTGTGTCAACTCCGGCAGCGAAATACAGGTGTGGAAGACTCACAGTCCCGCAATGCCTCTCAATCTTTGCAGAAAGCCCTAAGTGTCGGCAATTACTCCAAACCGGAGAGGGCTCTCTCAGTCTATCGACCCAACAACTGACTGACTGACTGCCGCCTCAGAGGAGAAATGAGAGGGAGACAGGCACATACAGGGGGATAGTAACGGGCAATGGGAAAAACAATAGATGGTGATTGTACACATCAAACTAATGCACTGAAAGTCTGACCTGTGACTTGCAGTTGAAGTCAACAACTCCTCTTATGAGCATAAATAGTCACCAGAAAACCAAAATGCAGAATAATATAGAATAAAATAGAAATATATAAATCCTCTCTGTACCTTCAGGGTTTTTATATAATGTTTTTTTTTAACCAGTAGACTCACAGTCCCGCAATGCAAAGGTGCTTTTATGTGTAGGTTTGCTCTTGAAGTCCAACTCTGTTGCACACAATGTTAAACAAACAGTGTGGAAGCCGGACTACCAAACAGAATTAATGGAATAAACATTTGGTGATGATAACATATATCGCCTTTATTTTGGTAGAAAACACAATAGATATATGCATTGCTGGCTGTATTCAGTGTTGACAACTTAAGATAAACAATCATTTCAGATAGGCCAAAGACAATCTGTGGGGAAAGTTATCTGTATTCAGACTGGTGCTTTTGAAGGACTTAAATTGATTTCTGGGCAGCGCCTTCAGAATATTGAAATCACACATGTCCAGCTCACATCTGTAAAGTTTCCAGGATTATTCTGAGTTGAGGTTTCTGGGAATAATAGTTTCCAATACGTCCTTCAAAACAAGTACTCGCCTTTAATCCCAGTGACACTGGGCAACAGAGGAACAGGACTGATGGTGCTACAAGTCAAAAAGTGAATACAAAATACACCAAATACATTGACATGAAGCATTAGTTATAATAATGAGAATCAAATTAAAAAAAAGATTATGCAATGAAGTAAGGGCACGACATTCTGGGTCTTTATCACTATTAAACACATAAAATATCACAGCTGCATACAAATCAATCAACCTGAGCCTCAGTGTGTTGCCTCAGGGAAACAAACTCACACAACTTGAAACTTTAAACTGAATCATTTACAGTTTCTCTTCAGAGTTGTTTATTTAACTATTCCCATCTTATTGTAGATAAGGTTAAATTCCTTGTGAATTTTAGGCTGTTGCAGAGCATTAAAAGTGGCTATATATGTTTTTCTTATTTAACTGCCACTGAATATAAGCGCTCAGGTTGAAAACAATAATTTCCGCTTACTTAAATGAAATCCTGGTGTGCTTTCGCAAACATAGATATTATGATTTTGTTCTGTGCTGTCAAGTTACATATAAAGCTGTTAAAAGCATTTCTTAAATGACAGAACTCCAGGAAACTCTTACTATAAAGGTGCTTTTATGTGTGAGAGTGTAGGTTTTATTCAGTATGTTTCACAGATCCAGGAGTTTCCAGGAGAAAATTAGGTTAACAATTGTCAGACAGGTGTGCTGGATTTAATAGAGCCTCTTACTGGAGTGTGGATCACGTATGGAAAATGTGCTTAAGCCTAATGTCTGAGTAGCAGATAACTCTAGACATATGACTGTGGTTGTGAGACATGGTATATCTCAAGCATGATTATCAATTAGCTCATTTTAGCTCGTAAATGTGAAAAAAAAACACTAGTTGTATATTCAATATACTTTCAGGTGATGAAGCTTCAGTTTCAGTTTCTGTAAACCACTCTGATGTAGAAAACTCTTAGTGATGCCGAGTTGTTTTTCACATTTGGTTTGGAGCACACTTGAGCTTTAAGCATCTAGCTGGCTGATGAAGTGGCGACAGCACAGTCCACACACGGTTGTTGCACTAAAGTAGTATTAATTATTTCTGTGGCCACTTCCTGTTTGTTCTGGTTTTGGTCTCCACCAACTAGTAAGGGGAATATGTGGCTCTTTAGCAGCTAAATGTTCCACTATGTTCATCAATTAGTCGCTAACTTTGCAATTGGGTAGTGTGAAGTAGGTTTATCAGAGCTTTTTAGCTGAAAATAGCTTCTTGAGAGCAGTGGGAGTGAACCAAAAGAGTAAAGTTCGGGCCATAAACCAAAACAGTGTGCTGAAAGACGCTAAAAAGCCCTATAGAGCTAAAGAGAATGGCAGAGTTTCACATTACACATCATTTTTTCCCATTGTACAGATAAAAACATTGATAAGTTTACTTTTAATTTCTCCCATATATGAGAACAAATGTGTTTTATCACACTTTAAAATTTTGAGACTCACTATGTTTTGGTATTCTCAGGTGGTGCCCTGTGCCCCAACAGCAGTGCCCTTCAAGAGGTGCGGAACTGCAACGAACATGCCTGTACAGTTTACCACTGGCAGACCGGACCCTGGGGCCCTTGTACCGAAGACCCGTCTTCTTCATCCCTCAACACCTCCACGACTGTCCGAGCCGGCAGCGACGGTCAGGGTCCCTGCTCCATGGGAATGCAGACTCGCAAGGTCATCTGCGTCCGGGTCAATGTGGGACAGGTGCCTCCCAAGAAGTAAGTACTACTCTCATTTATCTTTCTAACACTTGTTTACGTTTGCTTTTAACCAGCTGTATTTGTGCCTGTGCCATAAATATATGTGCAGGTTGTTCTTCCTAGCAGTAAGTCTTAGTGGTTAAGACTTAGTGGTTATTTCAAGCCTCTCTGATTTGTAGGTGTATGTAACTGTGAAATCAGTTCCTGGAGTATTGTATTAGAGTGAAAATTGCCCACTTGCTTTGAGCAGTAGTTCTCAATCATGTGTCATCAAGATCCAAGAGTGGGCACACTTTCATTTCAAACAAATCTCTACAACAGTCAGTTTTACTGATTTGGACACCTCTATCCGTAAGGCGGAAACTAATCAGTGAAATCTAGAGGTGCGATTTGATGAACAGAAGACAAGGAGAGGCCAGGTTGCCTTTTGATGTGTGAAGCTAATTGTGGTTTTGAATTGGAGCTTGATAAACACAGAAAAAGGAGAGATCCACTCAGCCACTCTTCAAGCAAGAAATTTAAAAAGCATTTCTTACTTTGCCAGGTCAAACAGTGATCTGTGAGCATCTGATGCATGAGCAAACAGAGAACACATTTCAAGTTATAAACACAAGGACATCAGTGGTAAACTGTCCATGGTAGGATTGAATTGCACATGCAGCTGTATGCGTGTGACACTGAGAGCAAGCGAGATTAAAAAACAAAAGAAGAGTCAGGAAGTAAGAGATGGATGAAAGAAGCAGCAATGGTGGGAAGCAAAGTGACAGCAGGAGAGTAAAGCAAGTCAGAGAAGCAAAAAACATGGAGACGCTGACAGCACTGGTTAAGTAAGCTGAGCAGACTCTACGTGAAGTTAACTCCCAATTCATATCTTCCTTTTGCAGGCGACCACAGATAAATAAATAATCTCTCCGTCCCTGAAAGCCTAATTAACCCTGCCATTTTGGGCGCTGGTAATTTCTCATTGATGATAATGGCAGTAATTAAATGGGATTGATACTTTAAGGCAATTTAATCATGAGGCAGATGAGAGACAAGATGTTTGTGGTTAGCTCTGAAGACCACACCACATGAGGCAGATTCAAAATATGCTGAGGAGTTTACTGTAACATCTGCCAGAAAGTTCAGCTCTAGTGTGGCGTCAGTTATGCTTGACTGATTCACTCGACAACAGAAGATAAAGGAGTAGATCTGCTTGTGTCATTTTTTGTGCAAAAGAAACTCAGAATAGAATGATTTACTCCTTGCCAAATTTTTTAAAAAGTTTTTTAAAAATCTCCTAATGTATTTTTCCTACATTGAATGTGTTCCTTTAGTCTTTCATGCTAGACCAGAAAATTCATCCTCCTCCTGTATTACACCTCCCAAGTGTAGCTATCAAAGGGGAGAGGATGGGAACATAAATTATTTAAAGGGTTGGAGTGCGTTGTGTACAAGGCAAATGTGATTCACAGAGAACACTGCTGGAAAAAATGAAGATTAATGTCCAGTTCAGTGGCGGCTGGTTCACCAGCTGACCCAGACATAGCAGCCACACTTATCGGGCTGCAGAAGAGAGGTCGAAGTCCAGGATGTTTTTTATCACTGTATTTTACTTTTTAAATCTAAACTGGAAAAGCTGGAGCAAGAGGCAGAGATCAGCAGGTTGGATGCTAGTAGAGGTGGAGGCATCAAGTATAATGGCAGTGAGTGACAAAAAGAGGTTTTGGTTCAGTCGATTTGCCTCCATTATCTTTTGTCATTTGTAATAAGGGCAAAAGAACAACATGTAACAGTATCACTAATGAGGAGTGAAAAGAAGGTATTTTACTGAAGTGGACTCCTACTCCTACAGCACCTACTCACCCACTCAGTGGGTGGTTATTGTTATTGACCTTAACTGAGTTCGACTGAGGTTTTGGGTAATGAAGGTCACACGCTTGACTTGAAATGTGCCAGTTGTTTGACATTTTCAACCTTTGTACCATTAAATAGGGGAATATTTTTCTTGGTCACTTTTCTGACTTGCAGTTACCACATGACATCTGTTAGGTATTTTGTATTGTTGTTATTATTGTTTCATTTTTTGCTTGTAATGAGTGAATCAGTGTGGGATTGCTCAAACCTGCTGTGTGGCAACAGAAATCAAAACAGGTCTGTTAGACCAAACAACACAAATATTCAGACTATCAGACCAACTGTAAACAAATCCCCACTTTCTAAACCACTTATTTGAAGTGTAAACTGAAGCATTAAAGTATTTGGCTACTTTGTGAAATTTAATTTGCGGTACTTCCTGTAGTTGTGTGTGATTGGTTTTTTGGGCCACACTGGCAGTGGGATGGCAAAATCACTTGGTTGGTTGCCTCACTATTTTGTTGCAGACTGAAATAGCTGAACAACATTTGATATTTTGTTCAGACCTTCATGGTCCTCAGAGGAGGAACCCTTCTGGACTTTTGCTAACACACTAAACTAAGATTGTGAACATGATAAACATGATGCCTGATGTCATGCTGAATATGCTACCATGCTAAAATTCTGCTCAAATTCCTGCTGTGACTAAGTACGGCCTCACAGAGCTGCTTGTATGAATGTGGACTTTTACTCTTGTTACAGTGCAGTTTGAGTTTCAGTGTAGTGATTGTTGCTGACTAGTGTGAGCCTCAAAGTCCATCAGAATGAAAACATGCTGCACAACACTTACACAGAATATCCTCTTGACTTAACCAGTTTTAATCCATCCAGCGGGGTATAGGAGAACATTAGGACTGTCCTCATCTGGAGTGGCAGAAAGGAAAAGCTGTTGCATGCAGCCATCTTGGCACGTTGTTTCAGTGGTTTAGGGAATGGGAGCGTTGCTCTTATAATGTTCACTTGTAATGTTCAGGCAAGCTTAAACTCCCGAAGACAAGCTTGCTGAATGCCAGTCTGTACTCTTACTTAGGGATGAAACATCCTGCATGACTGATAAAGACACTCGCTGAACCTCCTGCATAGTTTTCATTGACAGATTTTGCACTGCATTTCATTCACGCTTTTTAACCATGTAGTTGGACTGTAAGGTGCCATTATAGCTTGAAATGTGGTTAGAAATAACTGCAGCTCTACTGTCTCTGTCTTTGTTTCACTGTGTACAATAATCTGTAGTGTGTGAACTCACTGGTGCACACCCATGCTAAAAATCCTGGGTTCTCATGGGTATTTTTCCAAAGAAACTGGATCAGATTTTGGCAGCAATTTCTGAGAAATAACAGGAAGTGTGGAGCTTAATAGACAAAATATAATAAAGTCAAAATGGTCCTCTATGGTTTGGACCACAGAGAAACAGTGTATATGTTATCACCGCCTCAGTTTCCGTCTGCCTGGAGGCAGAGCAAAGAATGACAGATATGCTGTCAAACAGGGGCCTCTCCAAAGACTATGAGGCTTCTTTTCACCTGCCTTCATGGACCAGTGGTGCTGTCCATGGTGCTGAAGAAGCTTCTCTTATTCCGACTCTGCCTGTACACAGCCTCAGCCATGCCTCAGTGTGTGTCATTATATCCTTTTGTCGGCGCTCTGACTGTTACAACCCTTCAAAGACATTTGCTCAAAGTCCTGAGGTGGATTTTCGTCAGGCCACTGTCACTGGCAGGGGTCCAGTAACAGGCTGTAAGCCAACATGTAGACTTTCATTGCACCACAACAGAAAGAACCTCTCTGGGTGTAGAACATTGCTCTTTTATTGCAGCTGAACACATAAAAGTTTTGGTTGTTGCTCACAACTATCACACTCACACACACACACACACACACACAGACTCCTCATGGGGAAATGACTTTGACTCTTCAACTTGCAATGACAAATGCTGCCACCAAGATGGGTCCTATTAGGTTGATTGCCAATTAGCTGCATTTGTCTGCTATAAAAGAGGCCTGGCAATCAACTCTTTGATACGCAAGTTTTCAAAGCAACATGAGACAATTAACAGAGCTGGAAGAGACAGAATCATCTGTACTCAACATGCATGAGCATCAGTCTCTAAAGACAAAACAAAAACAAATAAAGCTTATTCAATATGTCGAGAGAAACAGCTTTGGAAATATAATGTTAACATGCAATGAAGACACAGTGCGATGATTAAGTCAAGAGCTGACAGGACATATACAGTATGAGCTTTGAAAATACATCTTATTGCTATCCAGTTTAATGAGACTGTCCTCTCAAGAAGAACAACAGCATCAGTCATTTCAGCAAGTGCCCTAAAATGACATGTTTACGTTCCAGGGACAAGCCTTCGAGCAGCTGTGGAGGAAAAGGAGTGAAGGAGGAGGTCAGGTGTTGTTGTTATGGAGCAATAAAATCCACAGGTCGGGGTGGATGCTCCGGCTGCTCAGACCACAGTTCATCTCCCATTTCAAACTGTTTCAAAATTAAGTCAGACCATAATCTGAGTTAGCCTAACTGTAGCTTTGTCACATCATGAATTGGTTGTATTTTCCGGCAGCGATTCCAGCAGCCATTATGCCAATAGGAGCATCAAAACACTTCTATGTGTCCTCTTAGAGGGCATAGATATTTTGTCATTTAATTTGGGGGATTGGTTGGTTTAATAGGGCACACATTAATGGCAGTGTTTGTAGTGGTAATGTACTGCAGTTGTATAAACACTGTAGCCTTTGATATTGTTTATTTTGTCTAACCCTGTAAATTTGACAGACCACAATGGCATGAGTCCCAGACCCAGCAGAACCACAAAACATTTGGACGAGGCTGATGTTAACTTTGTCTGCGCCTTACATTCAGCACTTTAATAAGCAACCTCCAGAAGACCTCCAAAAGGGCCACATCATCTGTTCTGGAAGAGCATCAGGAAAAAGATATATACATACGAGAAGAAAAATAAACACTGCAAAACAAAACACTGCTTTGGTAAAGACGAACAGTAGCCAGACTTTGGGGTGAGTAGAGCTGAGACACTTGGTCGATTCATTGATTTGTAGATTGACAGAAGAATCCATCATCAGACAGAAAATCTCAGGATATGCCGTCCTTCCCTGTCCCACATGGACTTGGATGTCAAGAGAATAATCAGCAGATCAACTGACAAAGTTTAATAGGACATATAAAGCAGATTTGTTTTTTCAAAGGATACACTGATCAGCCACGACATTAAAACCACCTGCCTGATATTGTGTAGGTTCCCCTCGTTCTGCCAAAGCAGCTCTGACCTGTTGGGGCATGGAGATGAGACCTCTGTGGATGTCCTGTGGTGTCTGCTGGGACATTGGCAGCAGATCCTTTTGATTCCCACAGATGCTCAGTCAGACTGGGATCTGGGGGATTTTGGAGGCCAGGACAACACCTTGGGCTTTTTGTTGTGTTCCTTGAGCCAACTCGGAGCAGTTTTTGTGCTGTGGTGGGTGTGTTGTCCAGCTGGGGCCTGCTGAGGCCCATTTTTCATCTGCAGCCATGTTTAGGTGGAATGTGTCACATCCAGATGAATGTCAGGAAAACAAGGTTTCCCAGCAGAATATTGGATTGTAACAAGATGATGAATGTTATTCACTTCACCTGTCTGTGGGTTTAATGTCATGGCTGATCAGTGTATTTCCTCATTGGGTGTTTTGATGAAGGTGCAGTGGAGAGCAACATGTCACTTCAAAGATTCCCATAGGTGTCCATCTGGGTTGATTTGGAAGTCCACAGCATATGATTTCTTATTTTTCATACTCATCACGCCATGCAGTGATCCCCTGTGCCCTGCACTCATTATGTTTCTTCGCTTATTTATTCAGGTTTTTCTTTTAATTTGTCACCGTCTGTAGTTGAGAAAATGTTATGGTCCTTTTTCATGAAAGTGTTTGACACCTTGTATTTCCCCAGCAGACTTGGCAGACTTTAATGGCATGTGTCTCAGGCCCCAGGATTAAATGAACTTGTTTTTTGTTTTTTTTTTACATTTCTTGACCAAAGCAAGAGCATAAAGATGCAGCAGCTCTGGTGTCATGGCCATCTGTTGCATAGAGGCAGTATTTCCTAGCCAGCACTCAGGAGTGACTTGATATGTTTTTTTGTTTTATTTTTTTCCTGCCCTGCATGTCTTCATCTGGCACAATCCAACTGGCAGGTATTCTTGATCAGTGCACCCATGGGATCTCGACAGAACAAACAAACATGGCCGCCTGCACCCTGCATATGCAGATGTGCCCTGTCTCATTCACAGATGGATCTGAGCTGTCTTCCTCCGGCAGCCTCAGGCAGTGAACCTCACCGAGTGCATGTCACACATACACATGCGCGCAAACACCACACACGCACATAAACACTGACTGTCAGAGCCCAATAGAAGCCAGAGACACAACAGAGACAAATATGTCAGTGCCTCAGGGTTGGGCTGCTATCATCCTATCGAGAAAGCTGTTGTGGTGTGAGGAAAAAACAACAACGTCTGCTTATTGATTCTGACAGTCTGTGTGCTGAATGGTACCAAATGTGTGTTTGTATAATCACATTGATGCTGTGGAATTTGTGAAAAAGGAAACTGAATGATTCATGGTTATGATGTTCGACAGGAGCTGTATTAAGCCCAGTCAATCATCTCCCTCCCGTGTTTTCTAATGGAGGCTGTGTTTACTCCTTGTTTTTGACTGTGATAGATAGCTAAAAGGCCTCAAGGCGGAGGCCAAAGACACCACTGAAAGGGTCCTTGAAGAACTGCAACTGTTTTATGCTAAATTAAACAAATGATGTTCTTGTTTTGTAGTCCGTAATTTTGATAATGAAATTAATTAGGCCTTATCTTTTCCCACCAGACCTTGGTTTTTGTGTGTGTGTGTGTACTCTGTAAAACTACTGACAGTTCTACTGTTTGAATCTCCTCTCTTCATCCTGCTCAACCATCTGCTCATTTTTTCGAAAACAGCCTCTCACTGAACAGATTACTCAACGCGCTAATAGCAGCAAGCAAAACATAAGAATTAGCCCGACTGCTCGTCTTAATGTCGTGCTTTGGGACAAGCTCCCAGTGCCATGTTGTGTGTGTCTTTGCCTCGCTACAAATCATGACATTTAAAGTTCATTATGAGATTGTGACACTGACTGGAACCAGTGAGTCAGTTAAACCCAGATGCCATTAGTGGATGGCTTCATTCATTTCAGTGTAGTGCATTTCCACAGTGATGAATGCACAAGTGAACTGGAAGGACATAGAAAAAGGAAGATGTATGATAGAAAATTGTGCAGTTAGGATAAAATACCCCAAGCGCCTTGTAAATAAACATTTTTCCTTCACAGCAAACAATAAAAACAATGTGACAAGCGAAGATAAAAGAATTTAATATTCCAGACAAAAATGACAACAGGAGAAATAAAGGAGGAAAACAGTGGAACGACAAAATGTATACATAATAAAACAAAATGCATAAATGATAATATTACAAGTAGCTTTCACACCCCCACGGACGGAGTCTTCCAGCCAAGCATTGTGCTGTTAAGTATTCTGGCTGGTATTGTGTTCCTCCAACAAACATGGCCTGTTTTTTTTTTGTCCCTGAAAACTGGAATGTAATTGGATTTTAATCATCGAAATTTGGATAATACCCATCATTAGCGGGGCTACATTATAATTAGACTAAAAGGGGAGTAAGAGGGATGGTTCTCTCTGTACAGGGAAACCTGCTATGAGTCAACTCATTGCCCTATATGTAAAGCACTTAAAACACACAGGTTGGTTACAAAGGGGATTTTATAAAACAAAATTAGGAATGAATGTGGCACTACATGGGATTGTTACAGTGAATGAAGAAAAAACCACTCATCCCCATTCACCCTATCTGCCCAAATCTAAACCTAGGTGTCAGACATGGAGACTTAAGTGCCTAGAGGGAGTGACCACCCACCCGGTCATTCTTTTTGCCTCCAACTGATCTTATTTGGGCTCCTCAGGGTCTTGGGCCAATCTCAGTATGCAGCTCACTAGTCTGTAACCAGGCTAACACATAGGCAGACGCAGTCACTCTTTATATTTACACCTACGGATAATTTTGATTCTCCAGCTCACAATCCCCACATGTTTCTGAGTTATGGGGGAAAATTGGAGCACCCAGAGGAAAACCACACAGACAGAGAGAGAAGGGGACAACACCAGCAAGTAAAGTCCTGAACTTTAAGACTGGCACAGCAAGGAGCCCTTGTTCCCAAAACATGAGAGGCCAAGTGGACTTATATGGGACCAGCAGCTCACAAATATATATCATGTAACACCTTAGAAGTAATTGGAATTTTTTTTAATTCAGTCCTAAAGTTAACAGAAAGCCAGTATTTGCATTAGACATGAACACTGTGAACCCTTAATAATCGTGCAGCAGAATTTCGTAGACACAGCTTCATGGCTTCAGCAAGAATACAGTGAATTACAATAATCAAGACAAGAGAGAAAACAACAGATGATTTATTCGAGCTGTTGGAAAAACAACAAGGGTGTAGTTTTGCACATCCTGCGTGTTTCTTTACTAAAAAGAAACAAACACAGTAGTTCAAATGGAAATGGTCCCCTAGGTTTTTTGAAACCCAACTTTGAGTTAGAAATCTGAGCGCTTAAGTGCTGACGTAAAATGTAAAAGGTACACAGACAAGAACTTTAATTTTGTTGTCTTTTCTATTGCAGAAAAAAATTATATGTTGCATGAATTGGATTCGTGAATTTTTGTAGTTACCTGACTGTGTAGTTGTTCAGCCACAAACAACAAGTCCTACAAATGAAATGACAAAATACATTGTTTGTCATTTTTGTAACATTTTCTGACACGCCTACCGATGGGATATTGTTGCCTTCCAAAGTGCATATGACCATTTTAAAAAACCCATTCACTTGACTGTTAACTGATCTCCCACTGCTACAATTAGCTGCTTTGATTGGTATTTTTAGAACAATGAATCAAATGGCAATGGGCATGTAAAAGAGTTTTCTCAGAGTCAAAGACCCACAGAGAATTGTCACCCACTCTGTAGTTCCCCTCAGCTCTGCTGAGCTTTTTAGCATCTTTCAGATCATTGCTTTTGTTTTCAGGCCCACAATGTTACTGTTTTGGGAACACACTCACTGCTGCCATCAACCTCATTTCCAGACGCAGCAGGAGGTTGTTGTGAGTGTAAAAGCTCTAAAAACCCACCATAGACTACCTTCTCAGCCCCAAAAAGCAGACAGACATAGTGGAGCATTTAGCAGCTAAAAAAGCCAAACGCTCCCCACAGGAGTTGGCGGAAACCAAAAGAAAGCCAATAGAGGAGTGAATACCGGCTTGGATTCACTAAATGAATCCTAATGTTGCTGGATGTGTAAATAAGCAGCTGTTGCTAACAAGTTTTCCATTTCGACTTAAAGGGTAATAGGCCAGTGTTGTGTTTCCAGCCTGTTTAAGCTGCCGCCAAGTGTCTTTAAATCAGGTGATCCAAGTACAGGATTTGGTTTGTTGAAGGCACTTTTTTTTCAGTAAGAGATTGTACTTATGCGTGGAAATAAATTTATGTAGACCTGTGGTAGGAGACAAGTTGAACAGAGGTCTCCCAAGTTGCAGTCACACACTTTGTATGCCCAACCCTCCACCCTTTCTGCACCTTCACCTTCACCTCTGAGAGACAACAGTAATAATTCAGTCAAAACAAGGAGAAACTTTTTTCATTTCAGCAAAACGGAAAACAGAGGTTGTGTGAGGCATTTGAACCAAAAATCAATGCTGTTGTTTTTCAGGTGAGGACAGTCTCGTCAGAACATTTGCTTTTGTTTGTGTGCGAGTGTAGACACGGGGAAGGGAACACTGAAAAGGTGAAAACTGAAAACGCAAGCAATCTGCACTTCAGAGTCCTCTATGGTTTAGTTTGGTATTCAGAGCGCGTTCTGCCTGGATCAAAGGCAAAAGTCAAGTTGTATTTTTAAACTGCAGTGTTTTATCTAAATAAGAATGTAGTTTTATTGCTCTTGTCCTTTCGAGATCTCACGAGTGTTAGATTGTAGCTCGTCCTCAGACACTTAACATTTTTGAGTAGCACTGGGAGTATAACAAGGTCAAAGGTTTAATCCCCTCTTTGCCAAACAGCTCCTAGAGTAACAGCATCTCATAGCACTCCACCAGTTGATCTGATCCCTCATGACACAGAGAGATGTTTGTATGTCTGAGACGAATTTTCAAGGAATTGAGAACCGATAAATAAGAAATGTAACATTTGTATGCCTTTTAGAAGCATAAATAAGTCATGCTGTGTTTGAAAACAAGCAAAACAGAGAAGTTTAAAACATGATAATGATTCAGTGCTGTGATATGTTAGTGATCACTTTCTTAGATAACAAACTCAAGACTCAGAAATTCTGCACTACATTTGTTTAATATGAAATTTTAACGTTCCATTTGCATTTTAATTTGATCCTATTACGAGCCAATAACACTTTGAAATTCCTCAACATCCTAATAATAACCAACAATCTGATTTGTTTGTGCTCTGCTCCCTCTTTGGTGAATACACAGAAGAATAGTTTGAGGCTGAAGTTACTTGTTTACTGTTGTGGATTGAAGCTGTTAAAGACTGAACTTGTGACACATGAAAAAATGAAAACTGGTGTTTATTTTGTTTTTCTAAAATAAGTTCGGTTCCTGGTGGTTTGGTATCAGCCTCTTGCTTATTGGATTTCTTATATATCAGAATGCTTTTCTCTCTGTTCTGTGTTGGATTGTATTTAGATCTTGTAGATTTCTTTGCACTGTTTATTTTTATCTTCACACTACATTCAATGCCAGGTTGATAAAGGGGTTGTGTATCTCTAAAGTAGGTTGATATATAAATTGATAAAATCCTGCTTAGCACTGGGGTCTTGTGTAGAACCTGCTCTCCACTCTCAGGTTCATAGGTTGGGTCTCTTACGTTCTGTTTAAGTGTCCTCGAGCGAGACACCTGTTCATTCACTTTACGGATGTGAGCATCAGCTGAATGCAGAAAATGTAAATGTACCCTCCCCCTTCTGCATTCAGCAGCTGTTTTTTTTCCTGGGGACCATTCACTTGTATGAAGACACCAGAGGATTTGTTCCGCTCGAGAGGGATTTAGCTCTGTCTATTGGTATTAAAAATAAATCTCTCCTTGTGTTGCTGTTACATTATTACATTTTGCCTGTGAGGCTCCCTATCGTTTCCTTGATAACGCCATGCTAACGAGTATGGAACGCCCAGAGGAGAAAGCTCATTCTTAGCAACATTAAACCTGACCCAGATGATCGTCGTGTCAGCCATAGGATGAGGAAACAGAGCGGCAACATCCAACTGCAAGACTGGGGACGCAGTGCAACAGAGATCAGATTACAAGATGTCTTCCAGCAGGTCTATCTCGACCTATTTATCTTGGTCCAGTGGTATGCACAGGGGACCGTAGGTGCTTAAGTGACTGAAGATTAACTATAACCCTTGTTCAAAAAACCTCAGCTTGACCCTGTATTCTGTGCCGTCAAAAGGATTATCACTTGCTGATAGCAGAATCCAGTTAAAACAAGGGGGTTTCTGTCCCTAGACTGGTCTGCTGGCTTTAGCCTTAAGGAGCTCTGTATTACAGTTTCCTCACCAGAGAGAAATTAACGTGAAGCATCCTCATATAGACCTGCTTAACATTTCCTGTAATGTCTACAGTGCTCTGTTGGGGGAAAAATGCATCTCTTTTTTTTTTTATCTCTCAAGTGCTGTCAGCCAGATGGCATATATCAGTCATGAACTGGATGTGATTACGAAGGTTTTCATCAGTTTTTATTGCCCTAGATTGTGCCTAGAATAATTGCATTCTGTATTCAAGCAATGCCCAGATGGTTGGTGTGCTGAACCTCTGTCGAGATGTTTATTAAAGCTTGAGTGTATGGTTTATATATCTAGCAGTCACCTGTCTTACAATTTGGATAAACTATACATATTTCAGGTTTAAGTGCACGAACAAATGTGCTTGTTCAGAGGTCTAAACAACGCCCTGAACATTTTGATCCTCAGTAACCAGAAAACACAACAGTATAATTTCATGCTGTATTACATTTACCTTGAAAGTTAGAATTGGGAGTGACTGGGTTCCAGGACAGCACGTTGGAAGTTGGGTTTGCTAAGTAGTGACTGTGTCACAAATAAGACAGAAGTGCAAATAAATAGAATATTCCTACAGCTTTCACTACTGATGATGTGCGAGACAGCCATCTTGGATTTTGAGGTCAGGGATGGTGAGGTTCTTCCGACTTTTCAAGTTGGGAACTTGAAAATTCCAATTCAAACGCACCATTAGTATCATAGAAAAGCAGGTCTTGCATGTGATATGTGCTTTTTTTTTTTTACCAACCCACTTGATCACAGTATAATACTATACCAACAGATACCATAAGTACAAGAGAGCAAAATTCCTTGAAAAGTTCAACCTTGTGCAGACAGAGTGCTCAGTCACTTTGGTCTGGGAGACCGTTCCAGTGTTATCTTGTTGCCAGAAAAAAATAAACCATAAGCTTTTGCAGAAGTGACTGCACACTCAGGCCATAAAAATATACGGTATGTTCAATGATCTTTTACAATGAAAAAGTGCTTTTTCATAAGCCTGATGAAGTGCTGAGTGAAACGCATTAATAAAAGATCCTTGACCATATATTTTTATGAGTCTTACAGAAACCCTTGTGCTTTATTTTTCTGACTACATGTTCATCTTACAGTTGTGTGCAAGGGCATTATCAGTATTGCTTTCTGAGAGTACTAAAAAAGAATATGCCTATATGAAACATTTTGGATTTCATTTGGGTATACAGAGTGAATTCCCAGGCTCTTCCTGCCACATTATGTTGTGATTTTGGATGATGAAAGTGTACAAAGATAAAATAAAATCCTACTCCAGTTTTAAAAACAAGCAGAAATTCTGAGGCCAAAGAGCAGATGAGGTGTATCCAGTGCTTTTGTTCAAAACCCAGTGATTTGAGTCTGATACTTACCTGAGGTGGTTTTTACCATGGGTCATAGTAACAGTATTTTCTGCGGGTTGAGTGTCTCTCAGAAATCCACTGAGCAGGAATCTACTGCTGTATATCAACATAATTCCATTTTTTGGCCTCAGACCTCTCGCTGTTGTGTCTTGGTGAATGTGTACCCCAGCATCAACCCCCTGCAGCGTTACTCTAAAGCCCTGCTGTGTGTGGTTTTTGTTGCCTAGGTGTCCAGACGGCCCTCGCCCCAGCACGGTGCGACCATGTCAGCTGCCCTGCAAGAAGGACTGTATTGTGACGCCATTCAGCAACTGGACACTGTGTCCTGTTACTTGTGATACAGGTACAATGAGAGGAGACCCAGCTGATGTGAAGTAATACTGAGTCATACTGGAAAATGAGCCATGGTTATGAAACTCTGAGGTCTTTTATTCCCCCTTTTTCAACTTGACCTTTGTAGTTTTACATTACTTAATTTAGAAAATACTGTTTATGCCAAGAGTTTTTAATGCCCACAGTATTTAGTATCATAGCATCAGGTCACAATTATGAACTAAATTTGATAATAGATAATAATAATAATCAATAAACATGTCCTGCCATGACTCTATCGCAGGCTAGAGGTATAGACACAAGCATGTTCAAATTAATTGTGTAGAAAAACTACAGGGGTGGGACTCTGTGCACAGAGCCAGACACATTAAGTACCACACAGCACATGCACTCACGTCTTGTTACACATAATTAATTTGACAGTTTGGCATGTAAGACAATCTTAGGGCTGACCTCTTTTAGAGCAGCTGACAGACTGACTTGCCCATGGCAAGCGAGTGCATGGCAGCATTGTTGTTGTTGTTGTTTTCTTGCTGTGAAAAAAAAAAAACATTGTTCAGATGAGGTCACCTTTGTCAGGCAAGCTGTTGAGCAGTGGCGAACGCATTATATTGATTTATGACCGAAAATCATTATCGTCCATATTTTGATGACCCCTCCGTGTGACACTCCGGCGTAAATCTCTTCACTCGGAGCATGCTGTACCAGTGGCTGTGCATTTTAATGTGATGCAGCTGATATCTTCACCTTGTGCAGAGAATTACACCACCACCCACATACAAAGGTTTAAAGCTGGGTTCAGGGCTACCCAGAGGCTCGTTTTATCTTAATGAACTAGTTGAGCGCGTCTCTACACATGTAAATACTATAAATTTAATCTGAGTCAATTCCAAGGTCTAATGGGATTTTTCTACATCATCGTTGTTGGCTTGATGTCCCAAATAATCAGACGTGCATGTAGTCTATGATAACTGTCAGTTAGATTTGGCAATAGAAGTCTCCAAGTCCATTCTTCAAGGACTATTAACGGAGCAGCCTAGCTTATCATTTTGACATTTTTCTCATCACTTTCCCATGCAGGCATTTCTTATTTTAATTCAATAATTGTCTCTTGTGTCTGTACAGCTGGTAATGCAGTGAAGAGAAAGCAATCGAGGAAACGTCTTATCATCCAGCTGCCGTCAAATGGAGGACAGGAATGTCCGGAGGTGCTGGAGGAGGAGAGGGACTGTGAGGTCCCCAAAGTCTGCCCAGGTTTCAGGTAAAGGGACTGAAGTAATCCCATAATACTGATGTAAGATCGAGGATTGGCAAAGCACAAATGGGTTGAGAAATTACGAAGACCTCAAGGCGTATGGAGTAGCTGTTTTTGGCGTAGACACTCTCCTCCTCAAATGATCTAAAGCTGTTGCAGAGCTGCATCATCAGGGGTCCAGAGTATGATATCCATTGTTAGATGTGACTTTGTGACATGGCTGTTTGTGGCATTCATAGTTTAGGATGAAGTTCTCATTACTGGGTGTGAGGCCACTTTTGAATGTCATAATTGTAATTGAAGGGTACTGAGTAATGTCAAGAATGCTGCTAAAGTAATAACCATGAGGTGAACTAGTCAAATGTTCCATAAAAACCTTCCCAAGTTGACTTTTCTTTGCCTGATTAGAAAGGGAGGCTGTTCTACAACAAACAACTGCATTATTTTATCTCTTATTTATTTCTCTGCTTGTTCCAGTCATGTCTTATCAAATACTATTCAAACCACAAATAAAAGTCACAGGACTTTCTTAGGTACCTGCATGCTGCTGTGCAAGATGTTGGTGTCATATCAAACACTGTGGGTGCATTGATATGGCTGTATGGTCCTCATTTATTCCAGGTGGAAAACCCACAAATGGAGGAAGTGCCAGCTGGTCCCGTGGTTTCTCAGACAGGACAGTCCCGGCGCTCAAGAGACTTGTGGACTAGGACTTCAGACAAGAGGTATAGTAAAGCAATCTTTTCATCTCTTCGTCTCCCGTTTCCCTCTGCATCTTCATTGAACCATTCCTCATCACCGTAAATTCAATGTTTTGCTCATTTGGAGCTCGGCCATGAGGCAGCAGATGGATGTGCCAGGGTTTAGAGAAAAGGCCGGTTTACTTAGAGCACACATCAAATCCTCCCACTTACAAGAAGCAACACAAAGTGAAGCTCATCAACAATAGACTTTTTTCTGGCTATTTTTGTTTTATTTTAATTTTTTGTAATCCTGCTAAGTTTGGGGAAGGAAATGTGTTCACAGCTCATCACGGTGCCTCCAGAGACTTGTTTGACAGTTTGGGTTGTTTCACTGCTGGCTTTTTTCCACCTCGGGCTCTTGTCATGCAATTTTAATCGAATGTCTCTTGTTGAAAATTGGGAGAAGATGCTGCACCTTGCCTACAGCATACAGTACGACAGCTCAACCTCCTGTTCATGTGGGCTTCACGCATAAGTGACAAGTGTTTTAAGAGGAGTTGTGGCTCTGCCTCTTTAAAAGCATATTTCCTCCTGCCTTTTTATAGAGGATGGATGTACCATGTAGTCCTGGGAGGCTTTCATAAAAATCCAATTTCAGGGAGTCACGCAGAATGATCAATTTCATTATGTTCCAGCTCCTATAGAACGCCATTATTAGTGCTTATATTTCTCTTTCTTCTTCACTAGCTTACATTAATGGACGGAAGAATCAGTTTATTCATGAGAATGCTTTAAGGTCCACTTACTACTCACTGCACAGGTCCAGATTTTGTGCAGCTTTTCACTGATTTGATACCATGTGACACCTGATGTTCAGGCCCTCCTGCACTTGTTTTCACACCTCTGACAGTTGTAAACGACAGAAATCATCTCGTCATTGACTTAAACAAAATGAGACACACTGTCTTTCCTGCTCTGTGTTTTCTGACAGTGTGCTGTGTTGCTTACCTGGGTAGAGGCTTTCCTCAGAGGAAAAAGAAAGCTTTGTACTGGAACTATTAAACACACAGAACAATTGGGAGCATGTGTTATTCTCTCTCTCCCTTGCACACACACATATGAACACACATTCAAGATAAGACCTGACCTCACACACCATCAGACGGAGGCTTTCCAAACCAATAGCAGTGCCCAGGGGGGTTCAGCAAAAATGTGCTTAGAGATTGATTTCTCTATGAAGGTACAGCCCTGCAGAACGTCTGCATCACAAGAAAATGAAATATTGCAGCGACACAAGTAATACCCTTTATTGAAAGAACAAAGAATGGGATGACGCAAGCCAAGACGAACTGACTTGTGGGCCTCAAACCAAGTTCATTTGTATCTGCTGTGCTCATAATAGTTATTTAGCCCCTCATGAGATCTAATCTGAGTAGCACAGTTCTGATCTATTTTTCATTAACTCTTTTGTTCCCCTCTTTAAATCTATATTTGATGTTATGTAGCTCACCAGCAGGGGAAGAAGTGTTGGGGTTGCTCACATAAAGGGGCAATCCACTGATTTTACATATCAAAGTAATTTTATTAGTCACAGGGAGCACCTCTAAGCCTATGAAAACAGTTGTATGATGTCTTGTGTGGCTCTGGAGGGGCTTCATCTACTCTGAGAAAACAACTCAAGTGCCATCACTTGATTTATGGAAGTGCAATATTGAAATAGTGTCCCTTTGAAAGTAGCAACACCATGATATGAAAATACTCAGTTACAATGAAAAAATACTAAAATAATCAAAACTGTACCAAATAAGGAATTGTTAGATAATTCTGTCTGTTAAATAAACAATTAAACTACAGCTGATTAGCTTAGCTTAGCATAATGACTTAAAGCAGGTGGAAACAGCTAGCCTTGTTCTGTCCAAAGGTGCCAAAATCCACCCACTAGCACCTCTAAATCTCTCTAATTAACAGGGTATATCTTCCAGTTTGTGATTTTATGGTGCGATGTGTGCTGGACTATTAAATTAGTAACTTTCACACCTCCTGACCTTAGCTAACTGGCTGCTGACTTAGGCTTTATAGCATATTTATCAGATGAAAATGAAAGCGGTCTCAGTCTTCAAAAGTTCAATACATTCTTCTGAACTGTTTTGGGCGGCATGGTGGTGCAGTGGTTCGCACTGTTGCCTCACAGCAAGAAGGTTGTGGATTTGAACCCTAGCATGTCCTAAGTGTAGCTGATGGATGGATGAATTATACAAGTACCTCAAAGCTGTATTCACACTATGTCCAGAACTTGAGTAAATGTATTTTCCACTGCTGCAGTTCACTCATTTCCTCCTTTTTTTTACCATACATCTTTGTCTTGTACTTTTCATTTCCTGCTATGATTATCAATCATTCTGCTAAAAACAATCAAACACTGAACTATGTAATGGCCTACATGTTCTAATGGAACCTTTTTGACACAACTTCCTTTTGATTCTTCCAGCTGTGTCCTGTCGCCAGCTGGACGGGACACAGGCCGACATCAGTGAGTGTCTGAAATTCGCCAAGGCCATGCCTGCCATCACTCAGCGCTGTCAGCTCCCCTGCCAGGATGACTGCCAGCTGACCAACTGGTCCAAGTTCTCGTCCTGCACAGCTGACTGTGTGGGGGTCCGCACCAGAAAGAGAGCATTGATAGGTGAGAACAGAGAGTGGCGCAGCACATACAATGGGCTGTTGGTGTGAACTCTTTCAGACAAGCTTATTTGCACTGTAGTTTAAGTGTTGATGAGGTACAAGGCAGTTTGGGCGAGTAATGTCGGTGGGCAACACTCCAAGAGCCTCGCAGTAAAGTGAAACTCAAGGTCATAAATCTGTTCAGATAGTTCTTGCCAGCTAAATGCTCCAGTGGGATTAAAGCAACAAATCTGAAATAACTCCTCAGCCTTTGTTATCCATCAGAGTGTCCCCAGAGAGCTGCCCTGTGCATCACAGCCATAAAAGCAAAATGACAAACGCGTTAATGCACCTCCACAAGACGTTCCTCTGGGGTGAAAAGTCAACTTTAAACTGTGAGAAAATGGATTTGAATGGCTTTTATTTTCCCCTGATGTGAACGATTGTGCATCTTTTGACCCATTCACCTAAGTGTAATAGAGCAAAGAGGTCATGTAATGCATACAAACACTCCTTGAAGAGGTGGTTTAATTGTTCTTAGGTTTAAATCAGATAGGAGAGGGCATGGATTTTTTAGTTTTATCCAGAATCCTACAGCTACATTTTGGGAAAAGTTATCAGCACTATGTCAGATGTTGGCCAGTCCCTCACAGATACTTTTACCATTATTAGGCTTAGTAACCATAGCTCAATCCAAAGCAACGCCAAGACAACACAAATTTAGTTTCCTTTTAGTGGATAGGTAAAAGTGGAGTAACAGGTACAGATACCACATCTCATTTGTATGGGAAACAACTCCTAATGCCACAAGAAGAAAGTTTCTGTGCATTGATCAGTGATGCCTGACATGTCTGAGGATAAAAAATGTCAAGCTGTTTCAGTAAAAGATCACTCTGCATGAATCCATTTTGCCAGTGTAGTATCGTCAGGAGCTGCTGTTGCTGTCAGAGAGTACACTGTTTCAAACAAGGGCTTGAAAGTAGCCTCAGCACGTCAGGATGAGACTAACGGAAACAGAAATCCACCAACACCAGCAGACATGTGGAGTCACCACTCCTAAGGCAGCTTGGCTCATCTCTGTTCCTTTCCACTCCTCAGGGAGGAGCAAGAAAAAGGACAAGTGCAAGAACACGCAAATGTATCCCCTGAGTGAGACCCAGTACTGCCCCTGTGACAAGTACAACGCCCAGCCGGTGGGCAACTGGTCAGACTGCATCCTGCCTGAGGGAGGCAGAGTGGAGAGCATCCTGGGAATGAAGGTCCAGGGAGACATCAAGGAATGTGGACAGGGCTACCGCTATCAGGCCATGGTGTGTTACGACCAGGACAACAGGCTGGTAGAGACCTCACGCTGCAACAGTCATGGTGAGTACATATCCATGAGTGTGGGTTTCACACAGTTTGCTGCTTTGTCAGAAATATCCAATATAATCTAATATAATACAATACAAAGTTTTGACACATCCACCTGAGCTGCCATTCCAGTACCATGGAGGTAAATGATTTTTGTTTGTGGTGTTCACAGCATTGGAAAATTAAACACAAAAATAAACATACATAAAACATTCTTACACTCTGTATTTGGAGAATTCCATCAGTTTTACAAATGGTTTAAGGTATAAATTTTTTGCTTAAAACTGGACTTTAACACCCTCTCTTTGCTCAGGGATTTAACCTACTGCTGCAGAAATGACTCTGACATCTTACTAAAAATTTCAGAGTAGTTTGCCCACGGCTTGGGCAACATGAACTCATGAATTCCACTCGATCTTTGGGAAGCTGTAGAATGTATTCTGCTGAAAAGAATCCACACAGCACATAGATTTGTTGTTGTTCTTTTAAAAGGCAGGCAGCAGCACATATGAAGAAATTAATATATTGGACATAATGGTGTGATAAAATTAGGGGGTCCAGAGAGTCAAAATGGCGGTTTCAGCACCACCTCACTTAGCAGAACAGACTTAAAGACAGTATTTTAGAAGTCATTAAAATATTTTTCATTGGAAGAAATTGTCCCTGTCTAAACTATTGACTGAGTGTTATATGGATTATCCAGACCTAGAGATACTGTGTGAGAGAGAGATGTTGCTGTCGAATGACCTAGACAAATAAGACCAAAACTATTTGTATGGCTAACACTAGGTCAGTGAGAGAATATGTTTTTTCATAATTTGGTTGAACTGACCTTTTGAGACTGGCCTGTAACCCGTGAAGATGGAAGCAGACAGAAAGTCTTGGGTGTAGCACATTATGCAGCTAGATCAGATTCTTTTCCCTCACCAGCCTTGACTTCTCAGTTTCAGGTGAGAAATATACTGTAGCACATGGGTATTGCTGCAGATGCAAGAAAAACTTTTTGTTCTGCTAAATATTCATCTGAGGAGAAGGATTTTGTTTGTGCATGTACGAGAGCCCCTCCCATGGAGGCTAGCGACTCATTTTGAATGCCAGAGATTCCACATAAGGAGGCCTTTTTCCGGCACACTCCTGTCAGAATCATTTGTCTCCTCGTTGTAAGGTCTTATCTTAGATCCAAAATACTTCAAGCAAAGAATCTGGGCTCAGAAACTCGTTGTGAAATTGCTGTGAAATAGAATGCGGGAGATGTTCAAATGAATACATCAGTGTTGTGCATATATAAACATGGTTTTAGTCTCCTTGTGTGAGTCACAGATTCAGATATGCGTCAGTTAATCTGAGTGTGGGTGTGACAAGTGCGCATCGTAAAGATGGTGTTTGTGTGTGTTTGTGTGTGTGTTTGTCAGTTTCTGTGTATTTTTACACCTATGTGAATGTTTGTGAGTGTTATGTATGTATGTGAGTGTGTGTGCATCCATGCATTCATCTTCAAGCATCATTGAGCTTAGAAAAAAAAAATGTTCCTTGAGGTGCACACAAAAACAAAAACACAGTCATGAGGCTTGGCGTTAGTACATGTGAATCTCAAAGATATCGTTAAATCTCTCTTTTATTCCTCGTCATTCAGTCGCTCTTCCCTCGTTCTCTCTGCCACTCCCTCCTTCACTTTCTGTGCCATTCTCTCCACTGCAGCCATCATCACTTTTAATCTCGATAAAGGAGGAGACGTGGTCCTTCCACAACTCTGCAGCTGACACAATGCCCTCGGCTATGATGTCGATCAGGCAAACTGTGCCACTGTTATCTCTGTATTCCACAGACATCAACAGAAAAAAGGGGATTATCATTAAAAGTGCACGCTGATCTAAGCTTTGTGGTGTAGCTCACTCTTCAGATTGCCTCATTCCTTTTTGAGGGAGCGAGTATTATAAAGAGAGATAACCCTGAATGTTCTTGAGTGCCACTCCAAGTTAACGCAGTTGCAGCAATTTGAGGATCACGAAAATCAGAGAACAATGCATTAAAAAAGGATTTTGGAAGTTTGTATGTTATGTATTTTTTTTATCTAAATGGTCAAAGTTAAGCTTGACTACATTTAATTTATACATTTATTTAATGTTCAGCATCACAAGAAGCGACTAATATCCAAATGCCAAATTCCTGATTCTATTAATTCCCAGCAATAATTGCAGTGAGCCACAAGATGATCTAATTAGCGAGTTGTCATGTTGAATATAATCAAGGCAAAGTCACAACTGAGACAGTGGGGGTCGAGACTCAAGATCGAGCAACAGACTTACAGTAGCTCAAGACAGTGACTGAAATCCTGTTGGTCTGCCAAAATGGTGTGAGTCTAATTTTGTACCAGCAGAGTTTTCAATCTCATCTTGCCAAAAATATTAAATGAAGGCTACAATGATGTCTCTGCACGTATATTACATAAGGGTGTAACGCTTCTTCAGGGTTCTGTCTTCCTCTATCGCAATATAAGATTGTGGACATTTGTATTGTAGTTTTGGTCTTGGCTACAGAATTATTACACCCCTAGTATCAAAGTATACTAGTGAACTGCACTCGACAAAACACATAACTACCAGTAAAACAGTTCAGTTCAGATCTTTATTGTCCCACAAGAGGAAAATACACAGTGCAGATAGTCAAAACAAAACAATTTAGAAGAAAAACTACTTATACTGATAATACTGTGTAACCGCTTAACAAAATGTTACTACTCAACAAAAAATGTAAAAACGCATCAAAACATTTAAATGCCTGTTAAATATCACTGTATTGTGCCAAAGGCCACAGTGCAGTCACAGTAAATCTTGTAATAAGTCCCCTGTGACATCCTATATATTTGACATTACTCATACATTTCCTATATTCATGACTGTAAGTGACCCATTATGCTTTGACCTTTACTGTGACTTAATATTACAGGACGGCTCAGGGAGACTTGGCCTGGTCTCTGCAGCATGTGGTAAAGGAGGGAATGCAGTCACTGTGGGAAGCCATAAATGCTAAAGCTTAAAGCCAGACATCTTGCTGAGGACCTGTGAACCTGAGCAGAACTGCAGAGAACAGATTGCTTCGTGTGTGACGACCCACATTTGTAATAACAAGAGAAAGACACGAGAGTGTGTGTCGTATCATCGAGTGTATTCTGTTTTGAGTGTTACGACATGTCAGCAGTGTTCTGCCAAGGTTTGAGGACGAAGGTCGGTGTCTGATAAGGTTAGTCATGTACATGCAAAGGTCCCCGTGGCCTTTTTCCTGGAGGCTCTCTGCTCAGGTTTGAGCAGAGAGCCTCCAGTTATTCTCCCAGTTCCCAGGGATTAGGCTGTCTCCATTGCCATGGAGATGATTGTGCAGGGGGGTGTAACAGTCAAAAATCAGGCACTAATGTCGGAGCCCTGGAGCCAAAAGGTTCATATAAAGCCTCTCGGGCCAACCACCCATCGAGTGGGTGTAATTTAGTTTCAGAGGCTGACACTACGGTGACTCAGCCGGATTTTTTGACTCAGCCCAAATGGTGCCTGGATGTGTAATCAGGGAGTGCATCCAAGTGCCCAGCACCCCAGTGGGCCTGTAGTGGTGCAAAAAGAAAGTAAAAATATTTGAAAAAGTGACATTGTTAACTGCTGTGGGAATAAACATCAGCTCAGTAGTGTATAACCTCATGTGCATTTCCTCTGGCGTACTGTACTTCTCACCGTTTCATTTAAACTGGTCCCACCTAAAGCATGAATGTTAACAGCCAAAACACAAACATTTAAATGGTATAGATATTATATATAATAATAAATGCATATTAGTGTTCTAAACACATTGGGTCCCATCCAGTCCTTAATCCAGCTGTGCCTTATCGTCAAAACAGCCTCTACAGAGCTGAAAAATCTGGAATATGAGTTAAGAAAGTTTCTGGGAGGAATGCCAAGGATTCTAAGAAGTTATGGAGCTTCAGGGAATTTAGCAAATGGATTACTGTGCAGGTGATCAATCTTTTGCATTTGTTGTATTTGCCACATTAAGTGGTTGTCTTCTCCTTCTGCATCAATTTATCCCCTTCAAGTTTAGACATTGACCCAACGTGCTAGAAATACCAGTGGGTTTTTGCATGTGTAAAGAGAAAATAAGGAAGAATGCACAAAGCTGTGTTTTTATCATGTTATTAATAATAGTGAAGATTAATTTAACACATCATCTGTTTAAACAAGGTATCTTATGCCTAATTACTTTAATACAATGTTTGCAAAATTATGTTTTGAACAAAACGTTGATTGATTTTGGTCGTTACTGCATAGCTTGTTTACTAGAGGCGTTTCAACACAAATCCCATTTATCACTGAGATGTTCAAGAGCTGGCTGGGCAGTGAAATTGTTAACATTTCAGGTGAAGAGGGGCAGCAGTTAGGAGAGCTTCCCACAGCGGTGACAACTGCTTTGGGAAGTGCAGCAGGAGCTTGTGCCAGGCTGCAAGTTGACTTCTAAAGGCAACAGGAGTGATCTCCTACCTGGACTCAGTCCAAAAGCCTCACTGAGAGCCTGGCAAGACACCTAACAAGTTTATGTCAGTTGAACTGCAAGTGAACTGCAGGCTGTGGTGCTGAAGCTTTTGCACAGAGTGAAATTCAAGTGACAGCTTCAGTGATTTAGAATGACTGGACTCGACTGTAGGCGCTACAGTGGGAGGTCAGAGGTGATGAAGCTTATTTCAAAACCTATGCTGAACTCAGCAAGGTGTTGATGTAGATGCTGATCTGGACTAAGGGGCTCCAGAGTGTAAGGAGGTCAGTCAGAAGTGTGCGTGTGTGTGTGTGTGTATGCATCTGTATGGATGTCACTGCGTATTTAGTTGGTGCCAAAGTGCTGCCAGGACTCTAGCCTTGACTGGATTAAACAGACTTTTTTATTTTCTAATCATATTAGCTTTAATGCATCTTACTGCTTAGTTTTGGGCCAGTGGAGTGGGCAACAAGATCACCCTTCAAATGTCTACTTCAGCCGAGCCAAGCTGAAAACCAGTGTTTAAGCTCCAACTTTCCATCTAGCTAAGTCGTCTTTGAGCAGGATGCTACCACTTTTGGGAGCAGTCGACTGTAGATGTCAGAAAGAGGGCAACAGAAAAGTAAAATGACACAACTCGTAGGACTGTGACATTACTTTAATTTTAAGAAAACTCAGGTTTGTTTGGTTTTGGTCACCAGATTGACAAACAGCTGATAAGACAATATTCAAACCAACATTTATGATGTTTGTGGCTGGAGAAGAATGAACGCCCAGTTCTCAGTTTGAATTAACAAACACTCGCCTTTTTCTCACATGCTTTACAGTCACTTCCTAATTATGGAGCCAAAGTCATCAGTCCACCTACCAAACCAAAGGCTGGAACTGGTTGAAAGAGACGCTGACCTTACAACAAGTAAACATTCTCTTAGACCACAGCGGGGGAAAGAAAAAGACTAGATTAAATCATCTGAAAAAATGTCAAAGTTCAACTTTTTTTTGCAACTTTTGACCAGCTTGGTCATCGACTAAGTGCACATTCTGGATGGATTACTTTGCAGCAAATGCCTTAAATCTGCTGTTGCAGTCATCAAGCATAAAGTGATTGTCACAGCTGCAAGGGTTATTTATTTATTTTATTGCAGTGCTATTTTGGGTCTGAACATGGCCCCACAAGGCTTTGAAACTGAGACATCACTTGTTCAAATCGGTTATAGGACAAACTTAGGAGCTGTGAACGAAGAATACAAATGACTGCCACTTTCTCCTCTAGTCATCCTCCATTTGCTCAGACAGAGCTCAGTGGCCAGCACTGTATACCTGTTGTTGTACCTGACAGCTCTGTATGTCAGTGTGAGGCATGATGGTGCTACAGAGAAACATACGTGCTCAGCAAGACTTTTCCCAGTTTAAAAAAAGTGAGAAAAATACTCACATATACACTGACAAACATTGATTTGTAACGTCTGACTAGCTTATGTGGGATTCCGCTAAAATCGTGGGAAGTGTGTTTTCAGCAAGCCCATCAGTCAATGTAGCACCACATGTCTCTGAGTAAAATGCAAAGCAGTCTGAAGAGAGCCCACATCAGGAAGAGGAAGTGGTTAGGCACCCAGTGTGACACTCCACTTTCCCGGCTCATTCACCTCATCGATTTTCTTAATCAAAGGCTAAACTGATTTACAGGCCAGAGCTGTTACATAAGCCTAAAAACTGTATCAGGTTCTGATCTCTCTCTCTCTCTTTCTCTGTTTCAGCAAGTGAAAAAAAATTTGGAAAAATGTTCAGAAGAATAATCTCTTTCAACACATTTGACCTGCATGCACTGGCAAAAACAGAGGAAATCACTGCCCAGAGAGGGAGAAAGATCCAAAAAAACACAAGTAACAAGCAGAGTGAGATGGTTAAAATCACCCCTGTTGACTGTGTCATGACCCTGTAAGCTGCGGAAAAATAGATTGAAATAATGAAGCTTGCCGCCAGACTCAACCACTGCTTTGCTAGATTTTTTGACTTTTATATAACAGACCATAAAATTGGGCCTTTGACTGTGGGCCCTGTTTCCATTCCACTGGGCCGAAAATCAATAAGTGCATTTAGATTGGTTTGTGAAGTATCGGTTAATAGTTTTGCTGTGCACTCTTACAGCTGGGCATTTTCCCCGTCCAGCATTTAAAGAGTTCTTGAACTTTAGTGGTCGTTTGTTTGATTGAAAAGGAAAAAAAACCTGAGCTTTGGGAATTAGGACAAATGGAGGTTCATAAAAGATAAAGAAAACAGGGTTCTTCCAGGGGATTCAAGAACCAGCTCAGGCTCTAATGCGGTTACTCTCAACCTGTGAGGCTGAAATCCTGTGGGTAGCATGCAGAGAAAAAAGGTGAATGCTTTTTCCTCCTGAAATAATTGGTAATTCAAGTACCCTGAAAAGTGTCATCATTTTGTCTTTCAGTGTTTCCTGTAAAAGCTCTCAAATCATCATTCTGTTCAGTTTACAGGTGAAAAGCCAAAAACCAGAGTCACCATCATAAAGATTTCTGCACAACATCCTGAGTTGTTTGTCCTCCTTTCAGGTTATATTGAGGAGGCGTGCATCATCCCCTGTCCTTCAGACTGTAAACTAAGTGAATGGTCCAACTGGTCACGCTGCAGCAAGTCCTGCGGCAGCGGGGTCAAAGTTCGCTCCAAATGGCTCAGAGAGAAACCTTACAACGGTGGCCGGCCTTGTCCCAAACTGGACCACATCAACCAGGTAAAGACTCGGAAGCTTTCTGGAGCTTGGTATTGAAGCGTGAGCAGGAGATTGAGATAAAACCTGCAGCTGGTTTTCTGCACACCTTGAATATTTATGAACTGTGCAACAGTATATTTATACTTATTACAAGTGTAATACATATACATATCCAACACAGGAGAGAGAGAGAAAGGAATTAATTATTAATGAATAAAAAGAATAATTTGCTTTAGTCTGCAGAGCCTTCCTTTACCTTCCCCTCATTATTGCTGCTCTGGTTTTTTGCTGAGCAGCGACAGTACAAAAAGCAAAGAGTGCTATAAATGGATCCCGTCCACCATATTAATGCCCCAACGTGTGCCAGTTGATTCCGTAAGGTTTCCATGATTTGCAGAAATGAAATGCTTTCCAGGCCTATGAGTATCAGCAGATGCAGATTAGGGTTGTGTTGAACTATGCCTGGCAGTGTGTGTGTGTGTGTATGTGTGCCTATCTGTATCTGCTAAGTTTACACAGGTATTTATGCCAGAGGCTTTTCTGATTATGTCCTCTTGAATGTTGCATTAATCATAGGTTTTGCACTATATGAACAGTTGGCATGTGCTCATTAATCCATCTGTCTCCTTTTAATCCACCCCAATGCTCGCTGGATATGACTCATTGCTACAGGCCCAGGTAAGATCTGCTTTTCTCGGCTATTTGTAATGTAGTCACAGATGTTATGTGTCACTGATGTCAGTGGGTCACCTACAGATAGATGTACACAATCACAATATCCTCACTGTAAGTAAACAAGGTACTATGGCAGATGGGAGTTTTATTTATACAGACAGTTCTCAGAGGCAGAGCTGCTCTGGGGGCAGAAATAATCTTGTTGGCAGAGTTAAACCTCAGAGAGCTGAATCACTGCGTATTAGGCAAAACTTCACTGACAAACTTGCATGGCTAAGACAAAATATATCTGAACATATAAATGTTCTCCTCTTTGCTGTGATTGTCACTTAGCTCCACCTATCAAGGTTTTATCTAGATGTAAAACTGAAACTACATTTACCACTAAATCTGTAAAGCATCTGTAAAGTGTAAAGCACACAAATAAGGTTATTATGTCTTCAGGTATATGAGGTGGTGCCCTGCCAGAGCGACTGTAATCAGTATGTGTGGGTGGCTGAGCCATGGAGCGTGTGGAAAGTCAGCAATGTGGACCTGAAAGAAAACTGTGGCAAAGGAGTCCAGACAAGAAAAGTCCGGTGTGTATTAAATTGTTCTTTTGTCCTTCTATTTGTCTCTAGGAATTAGATGTAATGTCTATTAGTGCTGTTATAATTACTTGTTCTAGTTCTTTTTTTAACATCTTTTTTAATGTTATTGTAGTTTGAATGTAGCTTTTTTAACTTTTTTGTTTACATTCTGTATCTTTGATAGGATTGATAGAATAATTGGTTTATTTACAGCAGCTGGAAAAGCTAAGCTAAAGAAATGAGACATATCCAAACTTGTATTCAAATGAATGTGACTAACCTGTGTTTTTGGCTGTAATATCGAGGTAGAAAATTAAAACAACCTCAACTTAATTTGAGGTATGTAATTCAGCTTGTCCATGTTAAGGCTGCCTGTGTTTGCATTACCCTCCATCGCCAGGAGCTTATGGTTTTTTTCCCCATGAAACTGACCGTCTGTTATCCTGAGCGTGAGAAACACATACTGTAGGTTGTCCAATATCTCATGAAAACCTGCCAACTCCATTTCCACTTAATATACAGTGTCTCTTGTGTTCTCTAGAACAGAACATCATCTTTCCTAAAATAAGGTCTAATTCAGTGTGTTTGTTGACCCATCCCACAGGTGCATGCTCAACACCATAGACGGCCCCTCGGAGGCCGTGGAGGACTACCTGTGTGACCCAGAGGAGATGCCCCTGGGGGCCAGGGAGAGCCGACTTCCCTGCCCAGAGGACTGCGTTCTCAATGACTGGGGCCCCTGGAGCCGCTGCAGCCTGGTGAGAGCTGAACCCAGATCAGAAAGCTCAGCTGTTCAGCTGTCTGGCACAGAAGAGATATGGGAACGTCAGAGTTCTGTGAAGCCCACTGAGATTTATCTTGATATCTTTTTCTTGTCAGAAATATTTTCTCTGAGGTTCAAGGAATTTGAAGCGTAGCCACACTGTATTATTGTGAGCAGTGTGTGAATCTTTGTCAACAGGTTATTTCTTGTCCACCAAGGAGGAATAAAAGAGATATATGAACTGGGAAGCAGGAGAAAAATGGCTTATATATCACCTATATTATACTGTACTCTCTCTGCGTTCAGCAGGGAAGGAAGAAGATTTATGGTAAAGACTCAGAACTCCTGAGCAGGTTTCTGAATTTACATTTAGCAACACACACATAACACACCCTACAGCAGAAGTGATGTTGTGGCACACATAAAGCTGAAATATTACCTCTAGTTTGCAATCATCAAACACAAACAGTGAAAATAATTAGTTACATTTTCAAAGAATATTGATTTATGATGACACACTGAGAGCTGCCAGGCATTTAATTCATACATGTTCATTTCATCCTCACAGTTGATGTTAAAATGAGCAGGAAATGAGACTTTATCTTCTCCACATCAGAACCTGAAAGACCTTTTCCACCTCGGTGTAAAATATGAAGTCTTTGCAAATTGAGATTTGCTAAAGAGACACCGACCCCTGATTTCATCACAGCCGCAAAGCACACACCCAGAGGCTGTAGCATGTACGCAATCTTCATTCTCACTTCTGAAAAAACATGTAAGGTGTCAGAACATCCTGTTCGGCTCCTCCGCCCCGACGCCTCCGATTCGTGGTAAAAAGCCATTTTAACTGCACTGGTTTCACCTGCTGTTCTCACAGCAGCACCCTGCCCATTGTTAATCACACCCCATTCTCTCCCAAAGTGTTTGACACACCGACTTCCCACAATTCCAATCTCGACATGGAGTCTGCAGCGGCACCAGCGGGGCATCTCGCATGTTTTATTCATCGTGCCAGCGATGGAGTTTTTCAAAAGGCTGTCATTTTCTCCCCCAACTCTCTTCTGTGCAAGCAATGACTGTGTAGAATCTGGTGGTTTACCACTCCTGCAGAATATCCATTTCAGCCGTCCTGTCATTTCCTGCTGGAAAAAATCGAATTCCACATACTGGGAATCCCTAGGGACCGGGCCTGTGCTCATGCTGGGTGAATGTCTTGACAAGAAATCTTAATTGAATTGTGGCCCAATAAGCTGGGAATTAATCCAGAAGCAGGCAAATTCAGAGTTATCTGCTTTAATGTTCAATACATATGGGCATCAGTGTGGCAGGAGCTCTATGGTTTTGTTCCAATTCATGGATATGTCTGAATTCAGTTGCCTGCCTAATCGTTTACATGTTCTAAAAGCTGCAGATTTTGATGTAGAGTCTTTGTTTCTTTGTTTTCAGCCCTGCACCAGAACCAACAGTCGAGTGCGGACGGCGTACACCCTCCGATCGCCCAGTGTGGGGAGGCAGTGTCCAGACACGAATGATAAGGAGCCCTGTAGCCTGAACCTCAACTGCTTCAACTACTTCTACAACATCACAGGTAAAGGAAAAACTGGAGAATGTAAAATATTATAGTGTCTTTATAACATTGCAGTGGGCAAGAGTGACTAAGCTGAGTTTCCTCCTCTCTGTGAGGTCACAGAAACAGTTTGTTTGTGGCAGATGTGTGTCTCCTCAAAAGGGCAATACTGTACGTGCTTTGTACTTAAGATGGAGCAGGGTTTTGGGATGGTGCCATGAATGTGTCAGGTTAAATGTTTGTCCAAATCATCAATATGAAAACACTCTTGAAATGGAGCTTTAAAGCTGAACATCGCTGCGAACTGCCTCCATTTCAGAATGAGCTCCTCATCTGTTTTAACAGCATGACAAGCAATCAATAACGAACTCATCTGTTTCTTTTATTTTCAACAGCCTTATCACCTCTGTTTCTTCACAGAAGATAATTGCAAACCTTGCAAGGTTTTATCAAACCTTGTGTTGTGTAATGATGTTGTTATGTTAATGGAGCTCTTTTGAGTCTCACAGCTGCTCTTTCCAAAGCTCCTCTCTGATCACAGGCTAATTTTTTGTTTGTTGGTTGTTTTATTGCAGCGTAGCTCCACTTTTCAAGGAAAGGATGAATGGGAACACATTAAGTTTTTTCCGCTATTAAAGCCTGGAAGATGCCAAGTACAAGTAAAATGTTTAACTGCTAGCCACTGTGGGTTAAGTGCCTTGCTCAGCGGCACCTCTGAGAACAGAAAACACATTTTTGATTTACTTTAAACAGAAAGATTTCCAAAACCACTCAGAGATTTGAGCTGGCAGCCTTCCCGAGCTTTTCTCTCTAATCTGCAGGATATCACACCTCCATATCATGTGTCACAGAGGCTACTCCCTCACATTTCATTCTGGAAACTGTAACAAACTATCTCAATACAAATAAACAAAAAGAGAGGGATTGGCAGCGTTCCCATGTTTCACTTGTTGTGTTGGCTTCAATGCTGCTGCCCCACATTCTCAACCAGCCCACCCTCCCGTCTTCCTTTTGTGTTGTTACACTGGGAGATGTGACATATAATCCGTACTGCTGGGTTCACAGTGGCACACAGGCATCCCAGGGTATATGTACATAATATACAAGCAGAGATTATTATTGGGTAAAGCGCTCTTTTTTTCCCCCACTGTTGATGCTGAGACCATCCAAGCTGCTCCTTCCCTCAATGTTCTCCTTTTCTTGCTGCCTTTCTCTCTGCCTCTTACTGTCGCTCTTTCTTGTTGCAATCTCCCTATTTTCAGTCCCCAGAGTGCCACAAAGCTCCACGGCAGAAGGAGACACAATTCCCCGAGTTGAGCTTGCAAACGAGCTCACTGCAGCTAAAAACAGCCACTCATCTTTGTCAGCGGATGGCACACCTCATGAGTGATACCTCAGCCTCCCTGTTGTTACAGAGTGTTTTTTTAACAACAGCATGCACACTGTGGTTTTAAAGGCATTGGCACCCAAAGTCAGGAATAAAATGTTCTCTTTTTACTTCACAGATTTTTTTTTTTTTTTTTTTTTTTTTGGAGGGGGGGGGAGTTCAGCCTCTTGCAGCTCTGAAACTGTCTGGTGAGGGTTACTGAGGAAAACTTGTCATGATGTTGCTTTTAAATCCCGGTTACTTTTCAGAGGAAGGAAACTTAAATCTGACCGCCTGCCCACCCAGCGCGCTTATGATGCTAGCATAAAAAGGACACTGATGCCAGCCAGCTTTATTGGATTTAAGTGAGCGGTTTTAAACCTTCAATGACCTCTTTGCTGACAAAGCAATCATCTGTTATCAACAGTGATCTTTGCCAGACAGAAGCCGTTTAGACTCAGACTCCAAACAGACAACAAATAAACACACAGACTGATTACTTTAAAGCTGTGGCAGAAAGGATGGCAGAGGGAGAAGTGTGTCATGCAACTAAGGTAATGAGCTGAAGTCAAACTTACAGTATGGTAAGTACAAGGCACGCTCACCATTCTGCTGAGTCATCTGGGTGCCTTAAGTGGTTTAATTTGTATGCATGACACGTCCCTCCTAAAAGATGCATCCAGATACAGAGGAGTGAAGTAATGAAAATTTTAGTCTATGTCAGCAGAGTAGCTGGTAATTAATTCGATATTGTTGCACAGTGTCAATACACCTTAAAAAATTAATTCATGTTTTATAGAAGAAAACTTGGTCTTCGTGCATCCTGGGAAACATTGTATATCAGCATGTAAAACCTGAAGCTAAACAATGTTCAAAGTAACATGAGTGCGACAGTGCATTTCTGTTTACGCTTAAAAAAAAGCTAAGATGCACCACAGTTGTTTCTCACTGTCTGGGATGTATTCATTCAACAAGCATCTGAACACTTTTGAATAGCGTGTCCTTGTGTTTTCTCGTGGCACATCATCCCACTCCAACTGAAAATACATCCAACTACAGAAGCAGAACACTAGTTGAAATGCTACTTGCTTGTAGCTTGAATACATTTCCTGCTCCCGTCTAAATCATGGCTCCCTCTCACCTGCCTTCCAACTCTGGTGGCACCCAGGGTGGTTATATCAACAGCAGCAACCTGCTGAACACTGGCAAATATTTGTTATGTGTGGTAAAGTTATGAGCTGGCAGGTAACAGTTATAATGTGAGGGTAATGCACCACTGCAAAATGAGGGTGGAGAATGTCTGTATCAGGCGTGAATAATGTTTTATTTTGTTTGTAGGTGCATGTAATTTTGGTTTCTGTTTGGGTTCAGATCTAATCATCTGCGACGTAGAATGCAGCTATTTTCAGTGAAAAAGCTCCTAAACTTGCTATGTGGTAGCATCAAGGGGGAGACAGAGACGGTTAGCATATGGAACAGCTAATCAAGCCATACATTTTCCTCAGGAGTTGAGAGAGACCAAAACTAATCAGTATTGGACTTTATCAGATGGACACAAACATGACCTCAAAGGAATGTTAATGTTGCTCCATATTCGTTGGATGTGTAAACAAATAACTGTTCGCTAACACATGAATAAATCAATAAATAAGGCAGCATCAGGGAGGCCTCGAACAGTGACACATTTCCATACTGACACATTTGAAAGAGTCTTCTCGCACAGTCTTAGTTACATAAAAATCACTGTTACCACACTTTGAAATAAAAATGGTCAAATAGCGTGCCATTTTAGTAGTCAGTTTTCAGACCTGAAAGATTTTCATCCTGACTTACAGTTTACTCATGATACTCAAGATATGGGCTCAAGACTTGACTTTAGACTCGTCTTAAAGGACTTGAGATCTGATTTGGACTTCAAAAGCTCTGGTGTATGCTTTTAATGGGAAATGAGCTTTTGTTGCACTGTGTTGCAGTGTGTTGGATTTTCTTTAATGACATTTATTAGAGTTATTATAAAGCAGATACAATTCGTGATGGAAAATAGATGCTAATTGTTCACGCATATTTATTCAACCTTTCATTATGTGGTGTTGTTCATTGTTCCTTGGGTGAAAGCTGACAATACAGTAGCTCAGAAAGCCCTGAGGTTGTGGTTGGCGTGTGATTTTCCAACGTTGAAATGTTTTGCAGAACCAACCAAGAAACAGTAGTACAGTAGTAGTAGTAGTAGTACTCCATGTGATTTTAGTTGACAGTTCCTGTGCTGCTTGTAACATGAAAGAATCACTTAAATGATGCTCAGTGGTCAGTGCTACAGGACTGGCCTGGCACCAACAGACCTCTGTCATGTTCAAGCACTCTGAGTAAACTTTATATTGGCAGTTTTATGAGCATTAACTGCCAAAAGTAAATATGAATCTGTTTTGCTTCCCCTCAGACTGGAGCACGTGTCAGCTGAGTCCTAACGCCGTCTGTGGGAGCGGCATCAAGACCCGGATGCTCGACTGCGTTCGCAGCGACGGAAAATCGGTCGATATAAAATTCTGCGAGGAGGTGAGACCTGCAAACAATTCCTCAAGTGTTTTTTTTAATTTCTGTTTTGTTTCTTGGGCAGTTTCTTTGTTTGACGCACTCATTTTTCTTAATGACTTAATCACATCACACATTACAATATATTACCGTACCCTTCCAGTACTATTAGACCCACAGCAACATTAAATATTCAGAAGTATTCCCATGCAGAGATTGTTGTCGTCGCTTCAGGCTGAGTGTTTTATTCATTCATAATGTGTCTCGGCTCCCTGTAATTGTAGCCGGCGGGCTGTGGCAGAGCTGCCCCCACAGCTATTTAACCCTTGGCCCACTTCATCATCTGGCTCATTCACAAAAACACATTGTGTCAGGATGGCTTTCAAAGCAGCTTCAATATTCCAACTCTGCTGGCCTGATGCTGCTCAACACAGTCTTTCCCCTGCCAGAGCAAAGGCCTCTGGGAGTTGTATTGCTGAGAGGTCAAGCTGCTGTCTGGCTGTAACAGATTGAGTGTTGCCATGTCTGTTTGTCTGTGTTGTGACAATATGTCATGAATTACCCGCCTTTCATTTCCTAAAAATGCTGCAGCTGAACTTGGAGAAGAAGTGGCAGATGAACATCTCCTGCGTGGTCGAGTGTCCCGTCAACTGTCAGCTGTCAGAGTGGTCGGCCTGGTCAGAGTGTTCACAGACCTGTGGACTAGAGGGTAAGATTCATCATATGAAAGATGTTGCTCAGTACTGTGATCCGCTAAAATTGTGCAAACATTGTTGACATTTGGCTGACATTTTTATCTCGAGCAGTTTCCGGGGTGATCAAAGGACTGACAGGACTCACTGGTGGCATGAAGAAAATCTGTGACCTTTTACTAACAAGACATCCTTAAACACTAGGTCACTTTCATCATCAATTAAGCATCATCTTACAATTATGACTGAACTGAAATGTACTTATACTGCACTTTGTGTACAATAATGAGATAAAACCACAATAAAAGCAAAAGCCAGAGTGAGCGAAGTAAACCAAAGTAAAAACAAGCTTACTTACCTTAAATGATTAATTTAAAAAAATAATTAATGGAGATTATAAAGTTACTAAAGATACCAAATATGTATAAAATGATGCACATAAATTCAAGAATATTTCCATTTTTCCAACTAAAGGGAAGAACTGTATGTTAAGGTATTGAAAGGTCGACAACATGACAGATTTAATATCTATAATTTGCCTGGCATGATCTCACCTTCATTCAACATGAACGCATCAACAGTGAGGGTGAATATGTCAAATGACAAGGGTCACATCTTCCGAGTTGTGCATTACGTTGTTAATGTGAGGAGGCAGACTTTTATTTACTTTTATTATCATGCTTCTCATTATGTCGCCAGCTAATTATTAGAGTGAGAGATGCTGTAGCTCAGAAAGCCCTAATCACTTGATTTAGTGACAGAGAGGTTGTGAGTTGAATTCCCAACTACATCTCTAAATATATATGCAGACTCCTAAAATAAAATAAGCTTGTTCCTCTGACTTTTATTGACTGATAGAATAGAATTTACAGAATGCAACGGAGTCGACTTTATTATGCTCAGTGGTCAGCACCACAGCTGTGAAGCTGCCACTCCAAGTGTTACATGCATACATGTATGCATGGATGGATTATTGATTAGACCTAAAGGGCAGAGATCCAGGAGCCCAAGGGGTCACGGGGCTCCAAAGCCAGAGCCTCTGTGTGAGGTTAACATTTTCTATTGGGCAGACCTCAGCTAAAAGTAGGGACGTCCTGATTCCTTTTCCTTTTTGTTTCTTTTTTTTTGATCCTGATCCTTATCAGAGTAATTTAATATTGAGTATTACAGCTGCATACAAAGGCTACAGTAACATTTAATTAAGATGCAGGAAAATTAGTAAAGAAGCAGTTTATATCAGAACAGAAGAACAGCTCTGCATCTCAGGCTTCCTCTGATAGTTTCCTTTACTATGTGGAAAATGCACTATAATATTTAGTATGATATCTGCACAGAGAAATGTCCATGTAAATCTGCTGTGACAGGAAGCTTTGAATAGGAGTTGGACAACCTGTCTTTATCTCAAGTAAGAACTAAATACCAAAGTCCAGGTGCAGTTTTTCTAACACCAGCAGTGGACAGTTCTGGTTCACCTTGCAAAATGTCACTGAAAGAGACACAAAATAACTACGAATGATGGGGCTCATAATAATATTGTGTGGGGGACCTTTTACATGTCTGTACCCAGGGTCTAATTGTCCTATAATCCATCCATGCATGCATAAATGTAAAGTAGGAAGAATATAGCAAAAACATGAAGGTCTGGAGGAGCACTTTGACATATCACCAGTCACAGGTGTGTTTGTCAAGGGTGTACTAATTACTAAATTCCTGTGCATGTGTGTAACTCCACACCAAAGTACCAAAGCATAAAAAAGGCATGCATGCTCAGCAAAACATACTTTTGTAACTAAAAAAAAAAGTCCTGTATCCAACACTTCCTGCTGGAGGTATTTGGCCAGAAAAATTCACAAAAGCAAAAGGGAGGAAGTGTTTATTTAAGAGAGAGTGATTGCATTACAGACTTTGCCAAATGACCGGTGAAAATTTGTTCTCCTGTTTGCCTGGCTGTTGTTCCGGCAGTTCACACAATTGATTCTGTCCCATTACATCTTCCTGCTCCTGGGGGCTGTGGGGAGTACTTTGAAGAAGAGGCTCTACAGCAATAGTTGCTAAATCACAAGGAATAAGATAAAAGTTTAAGAAAGGCTAAAGGAGCCAGAGGGGATCTTATTTGATGTGTGTGTTTGTGTGTGTGTGTGTGTGAGTGTGAGTGTGTGGGATGTTCTCTTGTTGGAACAGGATATGAGGTTGTACAGTTTGTGTGTGGGAAGGCTGGTTTGTGTTTTATGTGCTGAAAGATGTCGTAGGTTGGAAAAGGTGCATTCTGAGGTGAGCAGATTGTTGGCTAGGCGGTGTGAAAATGAAAGTGGGATATGCAACAAATGAAAGGTTCTGAGATTTGAGAGTGGGCGATGTAAAACAGGTAGACAGGAAGGTTGCATTTTCAAATGAATGTGTGTGTGTTTGTATGTGTGCGCGCGGTGGGCTTTTGTGTTGAGTTTTTTTAGTTAATTCATAGCATCAATTCTGCACTTAAATCAAACAGTCTCTGAAGGTGTTAGCTGCTGTGATGTATTGGATTCATTTAAAGGGAGTTTGCTGATTGATGTGGAAGAAAAGCCATTTTAGTCAAGTGGACCAAGAGTCAATCAAGACGGTGGAGAGCAAGTGCTGTGTTTCAGGCTACTTAGAAAACCCTGCTCTGTAAAGTGAAGTGCTCTTGTGTGCAGTAAGATTAATTTAAAGCATTCAACACAAACATGCATTTAAAATGAGTTGTTTACAGAAGGAATGGATGACTGCAGTGTGGTGAACCACAATGGTCACTGCATGTGTCAAATCTGTTTGCATTTAGTTCATTATGAAGAGAACACAGCCACATCACACTCTGTGTAATTGTATTATTTTAGACAGAAATCCAAACCTCTAAAGGTGCAGAAAATAAATCACTGAACATTTATTTTAGTAAAGCACAGTACTCCAGTTACTAGCACGAAGAATCTGTCAGAGAGCATCCTGTTGTTGTTGCTTTTCTAGCTTAAATGGTCCTTAATTTTATTTATTTAGATGATAATTGTTTTATTGCACAATGTCCTTTACAAACAGTTGCTTAGTGTAACCATGGCAATCCAAGTAGAGCATGAAAAATTCCTCTTAAAATAAAAATCTAGAAGAAAATACACAAATATCAAAGGGTAATAATACACTGATGATGTCTCTTCTGTGTGTGTTTTCTCCAGGTAAGATGTGGCGGAGGCGCTCGGTGGTTCAGCCCTCTCAGGGCGACGGCCGGCCCTGCCCCTCTCAGATGGAGCAGTGGAAGCCCTGCCCCGTCCGACCCTGCTACCGCTGGCAGTACAGCTCCTGGTCCGAGTGTCGGGTGGAGGTGGGTCAATAAATCATAACATTATACCCTAATCCAGGGACATTAAATAATAATAATTGCATTGACCTCTGTCAGCTACAAGAAATGCAACTTTGACAGGTCCCTGGCTCAGCTGAGATCAATACACATATGAGTTTGAGCCAAAAAGTGGATTTCTGAAGACAGAAATCTCAGCATCTGGCAAAAAATAATGGAGTCTTTAGTATTGATGAACAACCTCATCGACAATCTCTGCTCATACACTTATTTTGAGAGATGGACAGTAAAAATCAATCTAATGCACCTTTAATGCTGATACATTACTGCAAACCAAATGCCTTCGCCAAGAAATTTGGCAGCCTCTGTACTTCATTTTGCATTGTGTGCCATCAGGTCAGATTATTAACGAAGTGTGCTGCATTGCTTTATGACATAAAACAAAACTGTGAAAGCGTGGTTGTAGTTTTATGGGAAGACGGGGAGACGTGTCGCCCCTTGTAATTCACTTGTATCATCTGTTCCTCTCAGTAAACTCTATAAAGTGTCTAACAATCTCAACCTCCCTCGAACAAATGAGAGCGAGAGAAAAACACAGAGACTGATAGCCAACAATTTCTAACTACATCAGATATCAGCCTTGACCCCTCATACACATAAACCACGAGCAAAACTATTTTTTTTCCTTTCAAGATGTTACATAACTAATCGTGAAGTCTCTTGTTGTCGACTTACCAATCCATAATGGTCTTTAAAGTTGAAGTCCCTAAAACTTCAGACCTGCTTAATTTGACATCTGTGTTTTAAATGAGAATTAATACTACAGCAGACAGTGGCTGAGCAGCTACTTTGTCAGATATATAAGAGAAGAGGAACTGGTCTATGTGTTTACAGCGCAGCCAAACAAATTCATTGTTGTCTTAGTGAAGAAGTCGGTCAGTTATAATTGTAACTGCGATCTGATTTCATGCTGCACCCTGCAGTGTGAGTAGTTTTCCACACAGAGCAACAGAGCCACATAAAGTTTGTGAACTTGCTGTGGGTGGAGCTGTGCTGTGCTGCTCCTGGCTGTTCCATTACACAACATCCCCTGTTTCACCAGCTTATACTTTTAATCTTAAGTAGCATCTGTAGGAAATATTTTGTTTGCATTAGCAGTAACTTAATACAGTTAAATTAAAGACAGTTACACTGGGTTATATTGTGCTTCGTCTGTGTGTGACTCCATTTCTTGCAGTGAAACCTACTATGTAGAGAGGTACAGAATACAAATACAATGAATGGTTGTTGAAAAAATGCTGACCAGATTTCATGAAAATCGTGGGGATAATAACTTTAAAAGCCTTAAAAAGAAACAGTCAACTTAACAAATTCACCTGTCTTTAAAGTGATTGCATTCCAGTGAAACTCAATTTCAGCATTTATCTGTTTTATGTATCCAATTGACTTCGTTTAAGCATTAAACCACAAACATTTGAGGTATCTTCAGCAATGATTTAGGTTCACCAAAGAGATGACACAATCTTTTAATGCTGTTAATGAACCAAAGGAAACTATGCCAAGAAGAGTTTTTAATGAAAACGTAATGTGCGTCTTCAAGCAGATTTTTTTCCTTTGATTTCAGAATCAGAACTCTGCTCAGAAAGCTCACTGTCCATCAGTTAATTAATCAGAAAGTGGCCTTGCTTCATCTCAAGTTTAAATGACACTGAATTTACAAAATACCAGCAACATTCTCCTGATTTAGTTTACAAGCCTCTTTATCTACACCTGTCCTTGATGATTGAGGAGTGATTTAACAATGGAAATCAAGAAGGAATGATGGCTCTCACCTTCATTACCTTTAAATGTTTGGGCAGACTGCAGCTTTAAAGAGCTTTAAAGTGTTATTAATATTTTATGCAGTTAATGTTTATATACACTTTGTAAAAGGCAGCACAAATTAATGACATGAATATGTACTTTCAAAACGACATTGTTATCTATCATCCACTCAGTTTATTGTCATTTAGACATAAACATAATCTTTTTATTAGTGGCAGCTGCACCACTTGAGAAGCTTTGGTTTATCTATTAAAATGACTTATAGACATAATTTCCATCCAAAGCTGTAATTAACCAGTATTCAGCTGTACGTTCATTTAACCTCTCTCCCTGACTGTGGCAACTCATCCTCCTCCTTCCTCTTCTTCTTCTTCTGTGGTGCTCCTGTCCTGTCAGAGTGTGGTGTGTGGACACGGCATGCGCTACAGAAACCTGTCCTGCTTCGTGTCGGACGGCTCCAGTGACGGCGAGGGAAGCCTGGTGGACGAGGAGCTGTGCAGCAGCCTGGAGCTCGCCGTCGACGGAGACAAGCAGATCAGACTGAAGGAAGCCTGCACCCTTCCCTGCCCAGGTACTAAAACTGTTCCGCAAGTGGAAATGTTTCTTGTGCTGCATGAGCAGCTTTGCAAAATGATGTCCAAACACTGAACAGAGTAGAAGCAGTTTTATTACAGTAAGCATGTTTTCATCACCTGTGCATCATTGTCACAGGTCTGGAAATATGTCTACAGTCAGGCTGTGCTTCTCTCCCACTCAGATGATTCAGTTGGTATTTAGATAAATGGTCCACGATCCAGTACAAACATCAATACAGATATAGTTGTAATATATAGTATATGATACACTGTGGTTCAAAGCTGATACAATTCAGCTGTGATTAGGCTTTCATATTTTTAGGCAATAAAAGTGTGACTAAAATAAATCAATTATTTTAAGAATAGAGAATCTGTCAGACAGCTGTGTCTTCTGCCACACAAACAATTGAAACAATGGTCGTGATGCACTGGATAACTTTGTAGCTCGTCCATAAGGAGGGGGACAGTTTCACTGAAATGCTGCTGACTGCGTGTTGTCTACCTCAGCCCGAGTCAGTGTCATCCTGCTATATTAGTTTTTATTCAATAACACTGTAGCTTTACTTGAATTTAGTCAAATCTGTGTGTGTGCATCAACGTGGGTGAGTCTCACATTCCTCATTCAGCTTTCCAATTTGTATTGATTAATAGTCTACAGGTTAATATAACACTGAAGTCATCATAATCAGTGTCAAGACTCAACTGAGCACATTTTACAGCAGAGTTCAGTGTAGATATGTACATAAGACTGATTTGATCAAAGTTGTAGTTCAGAGTTTTAAACAAAGGTACGAGCAAAAAGACCCCATACAGATTTATTTTGCATTACAGAGCAGCTTTCAGGTTCAACCAGCAGAACACAGAAGTCACTCTGCTATGCAGAACACAGTCGACACTTGTCAGCGGTTTGATTTATATCACAAAGCAGCCACTAAAAATACTTCTGTTACAGGGTAGATTGTATTATCTCTAACCTGTACCACTCAGTATCTCTTCATGACCTCTAAAATCAGAGGTAGGAGCTCACCTGAAGGCAGAATAAATGGACTACATTATGGCAGATGCTTTGTATAACTGTGCTGTTTCATGTGAATTAAATTTACCGGTAGCTTTTGTATGTCATTGCCTGTAGCAGCTTTAAAGAGCTCTCTACTCTCCTCTGCAAGGGTAGTAAGTAGTCTCAATCATGATAGAAGTTCCACTGTGGCAGATTTGAGTCTCATTTTGGTCTTTTTAGCTCCAGTTTTCCACATTTTCTCCCAGTTTACTTGATATGGAGTTCTTACACGAAGCAGCTGAGATACTGTGTGAGTCTGCAGCCACTTCTTCTCACCTCACAGCGAGAAATCTCACATGAAGAGAGCAAAACACACTGAGGTTTTCACTGGTGTAGCGGCCAAAAGACAAATCCCTCACAAGCCTCCCACCAGTGAACATTGTTAGTTGTGTTTGTTGAAGCTCCCAAGCAGGCCGGAGGCACCGCTGTCAGAAACTATTTTCTGTTTTATGTGGGGCGCACACAGATTATTTGGACCACCTGCTCTTTCAGTGAAAAAGACTGAGAGGCGAATCAAAATGAAAGCTTTGACCCCCTAACAATTCAATTTATTCCATTTGTACAGTCAAGAAACACTGAAGCAGAGTGATTAAAACACACACACGTACGGACAGACAGAGATAAAACAACACAGAATAAGGGGTGCGATCAATAATATGTGTAGGCGAGATAACAAAAACCCTAAGGGTTTTTTAAAAAAGACAAGGTGGCAAGCTGAGACACAGCCTCACTGAGTAACAATCTGCTGTGCTGTAAATGACAATAAAGTGCAGATTTTATGCATTCATTCACCTCCCATATGAATGGAGATGCTGATTAAGAGGAGAATAGGCCGAAGAAGTATTTTTCAGTGTTGAATATAGGCATGATTCGTGTGAAACAAGGTGGAACTCCCTCATTTCATACACAAAAGCAATTCCAAGTGATTTACATATTGCATAAAAGCATTAAATAAGAAATACAGCTTAATACATTAAAAACACAACATCAAAGGATAGATTTTTTAATATGTGAAAAAGAGAAATAAATAGAAGGAAGTTTGAAGTTTTAAGCCTCAAAAGCACAAGAAATTCTTAGTAGTTTTTGAAATAATTAAGCTAACTTTAGCTACGTGAACTGGTTGAAAACACTGTCCCCAGCTGACTTTTTAAAGTTTCCAGTTGATTAAACTGCTGGACTCAGCCCAGCGAGTTCATGAGTAATGCTGAACTGTAAATCAGTTAAAAAGACTAAAAACCAGTGTTCATCTCTGATGTCCATCTGATATAATCTAAATGGAAAAAAGATCTCTTTCTAATGTGACCTGTAACTTATTATCTGATTCAAAGCTTGTATTTAGCCAGAAAAACACACTGTTTTATATTTTTGCTGCTGTTTTCGAAAGGCATCTGAAAAAGACACCACCCTCCAAACTCCTTAGGTGCCAAGTATCTGTCTCACTACTACAAATCCAAAGCCTGACAGGCCTGCTGTGACCACTTATGGTTGCTAAAAGATAACTGGACTGTCACTTTTCAGGGGAGGGTTTTAGCGAATAGTGAATTTACTGTACTTCTGGGTTGTACTTTGTTGTGCGTGTGTGTGTTATTTTTTACGTTATTTTTAAGACCTTGTGAGATGTATGCCACCAGAACTGTACATGCATACATGTATGTCAGGCTCAGATTAAGTGTAGAACAAAAACCCCAAAACAAGACCTGATGCCTTGTGCCACTTGGTTGATACCTGCACCCAAAGCTTGTTAGTGTGCCATGTGTGCACACATTTTCAGCATGGGTAGCCCCAGTGGGTAACAAACCCTACAACCTGGCAGTGTTGGTCCACGATCGACCTGCACAGGATGACTTTTTTAATTTCGGTGAGTGATTAGGTCTCTGCACAGTCTTTATGCTGAGCTGGACATCTGTTGTGATTTACATGATGTATGACTATACAAAGCTAATTCTGCTGTATTACACAGTACAGATGCACAGTTTTATTTAATTACTGTAAGGTTTATTGCCGTCTGGTTAGCAAAGTAACCAAACAGTCTGGCAGTTTGAGTTTCAGTTTCTAATATAACTTTTACTTTTTCCACATAAAACAAAAAGAATCTTAAAACTAGAAGTGTATCAGAGTTTCCCTTCAGTTGACTGCCAGGCGTCAGCTCCCAGTAGCCTTCACACGCCAACTCCACCTTCAAAAATATCACTCCTCAGACTCAGGAGACCAGTGAGTTCTCTGCTTCTTTGTGGACAGTTTCCTGGCTTTAAAGTAACTATCTATAACATTTTTATATGAATACATCTTTTGCTGCTCTGTGTTATTAATTAATAGAACACCGCAGTGATGCAACTGAACTTAAATTCTTGATCTAACTCAACTGCAGAGATAGCTGGGCTTTTATTCCTTTATATTCCCTGATTTTATAACTGTATTGTATCACACCAGACTTTTACATGTTTACACACATTCCCACAACAATACCACAATCAGTGCAACAATATAACTGTGTCATCCTCACCACTGTTTTTGTGAAATGTAGAGGCAGTAGTAAGTTATAAGTGAGCAAAGACAGTATTTCTATTAGAAAGGGAAACTCAGCTGATTGGTGACTACATTTATTGTTGGTGTTATATGATGGTATTAGTGCTTTGGAAATGCACTTTATCCATATTTATGCGAGCCATTATAGAACCGGATAATTTACCCAGCGTTTGTTAGCAACTTCACTTTTATCTGTTCATGCCGCCCACAAAACTCTGACATTATTTGAATAACAACAATGTAGGGCAGGGGTCTCAAATTCAAATTACCTGCAGCCCACTTACAAGGTTGTTCTCTCCCAAGAGGGTTAGATTGATCACTCAGCAGGAAGCATACTTTTTAAACAAAAAATTCTAAACAATTCGAAGCCCAGCAACTTGTTTTTCCATGGCCTCTCCCTCATAAATTGTATCCTACTCTGTGTGTTTAGTAGCAGGAATGTTGCTTGAGATTTCAGGAGACAAGCAACAGCTTTCTCTGAGCAGTTGAAACAGGAAGCAGTTGTGTTAAAAAAAACTGCCCACCTCACTGGACACTGTCTATGCTCTAGGTCAACCTTTAATTTAGGTTTAAAAAGAGAAATTATTGTGCCTCAGTAAATCAGACTGTTGTTGTTTTGCTCAGGTTTTGCACCAACTGGAATAATTTCTCACTAATAAAAAACTGGTGCAAAGAGTAAATGAAGGGAAAAAAGTTTTAAATAATTTCAGGCTGAATATAACAATGAATGTGGAGCCTTTATAAAACTTTTTTGTTTTGCAAGAAACCTGCTTTAGGGAACAGGCAACTCATGAAAACTTATTTTAAAAACTAGTATTCAGTAACACAGGTCTTAACAGTGATGGATCCTTTCCACCAGCACAAATGGTATTTTCTTGGAAATAAACAGAAGAAATACCAATAATCATTGTTACTGAAGCCTTAATCAATACGCAATGTGAGACAGAAGTTGTAGAAGTCTATGGACCAGACTTTGATTGACAGGTGGTGTCTCAGCACTGCATCACAAAAACAGCACAATATCATCTTAGCACCAAGGATGTCAAACCCCCTACTGAAAAAAAATATCTCACAGATGGGATTATCACTTCAAAGGTTGGGTCTGATGAGTTGTTGTCAGGTTTTGTGACGGAGTCTTGTCAGCTGCTGGGTTTGATGTAGCTTTGCAGCACAGAGCAGAGCAGACAGGTGAGCTCTGCCTAACAGCTGCTGGCCTCCGTCCATCAGGTCTGCAGCTCCAATGCTTTTACCTCCCCTCCCACAACCACAACATCACTCCTCATATTGTGAAGATGCTCCCTTGATATTGTGCTGCACATACAGAAGTGAACATGGGTGTTTTCTGTGGGTAAATAGGGCATATCTACAACATTCCAATGAGAAGGGATGGGAGACTGAACCCCCAATTTACTGTAAGACTCAGCCTGATGACAAGAGTGTATTTTCACACAGCTTCACTTGAATATAAAGCTGTTATTTTCAGTGTTAGCGGTCCCTGAAGGGGGAATTATTGTTCCTTACTTCTGCCAAAAGACGAAACACAAATGTGGAGTTCATTTCCAAAGTGCTATGTGTCTATTTTGGTTCATCGTAGATCGTTCATCATTCAATATCTCTAAAATATAGAAGAGGAGAAATGTTATCCTTTCTTCAACCCACAACTGATTTAAAAGTACCACAGTTGGAATTCATTTTATATTTTAAGTGTGTGTGGCATGTGTTTCCGCTGGCGAATTTCTCGTTTTGGAGGGAAAAAAAACCTCATCAGATGTCTGCTGGTCCCTGAGATGGAAAACACTGAGAAACGCTGCCCTAGATAACAAGTCAGTCCAACCCCTTTTGCCAAACTGCAGGAGCACTGAAGTATCAAACAGCAATCAAAAGCACAGAGTGTTTCTGTGCAGGGAGGTACTGTAGTGTGATTTGGGAGGAAATTCGAGGGCTGTTTGTGCAGGGCCGGGGGACAGCTTGGGAATTCTGGCAGGTTGCATCCACACACACACAGACACACACAGTTTCACGCACTACCACCCTTGACCCATGTTCTATTTCCCCTGCTGTTTGATGAGCTGCAGTTGTCAACTGTGATCAAAACCAACCCACCCTGTGCCGCGAACTTAAACCTTCCTCCTCCTGAAACTCTTCAGAAACATCTCCACCATCATATGATACAATATGTAAATACATATTCTGTATGCATCTGTGCTACGTACCCTAACATCTCACCCAGATTAAACTGTTCATCCATAGATAAACAGGTAGAACATTGCTTTAATACAACCAAAAGTTGAAGATCTGATTTCCACTGGGGATACCCAGACTAAAATTATAATACAAATATTTTTCGCAAAGTTTAAACATTTAAAAACAAAGTAAAACAAGAGATGGAGGATACAAATAAAGTAACTGTAAAAATGAAATAAAAGACATCAAATCTAGTAAATCTAGATGTGAATTCAGTTGAAAGTGTCAGCTGAAGCTTCTTGGGCAGGTCTCTCCACAGCAGAAGGGCCCCTGATGGTGAAAACCTGGTCACCTTTTAGTCTTAAACTCCAGAGCCAGAAGGGCCACCCTGCCTGAGGATCTGAGGCTGCACACTGACTTACAGGAAATTAAAAGATTTGTGATACGGCCCGAGGCCAGACCTAGCAATTTTTTTTACAGGTCATTGGTCAGTTATTTCAAAAACTGCGGAGCTGAACAGGTACCAGCTGAAAAGACGAGTGAGGTGATGTAATTTGTCTGAAATGGTTTATTTTTTATCTAGAGCATGCTAAATACATAAGTTGTACCACTAATTGATTGTCTACCTAATAAATAACCTGACCCTGTAGTTGGGATGTTAAGGCTTCTGATTTTTCAGTGCTTAAGTTCATTTTTACATGTGTTGCAGGAATCATTCATTTAAAATGACATATTTTGGTCTTTTTGTCAGTGACAGCCTTTGTGTTTGGTTGACTTCTCTTCATCAATTTGAAATTGATTTTTATAGAGAAATGTTGTTACTGTTCAGAATTAAATTCAGTTTTTGGGTATTTTATAAATGATTAAATGGTTTATTGAAAACACAGTTTGTTTAGAATAACTTCCAATATCCATTAATCTGCCAAGTACTATTTTGATTAATTGGTAGACAATAAACTTTTGTAAAAGTCCAAGGTGATGTCTAAAACCCAAAGATATTCAATTTACTGTGATTCAAAACAGAGAAAACCTGTAAATTCTCACACTGGACCAAGAGGATGTATAACTATTTAAATGATTAGCAGAATAGTTTTGGGCCTTTTTTTCTGTTTATTGACTAATTGATCATGCTAATTACTGTTCTGTGACATGTATGGTGAGTGTAATGTAATTGTATGTGTCTGTCCATGTCTCACATGTAATATGTTAACGTAATATGTTCTGTATCTTCTCTCCTGCAGGTGAATGCTACCTGATGGAGTGGTCAGACTGGAGCTCCTGTGTGAGCATCTGCGTCAAAGGAGCAGGCGTGGACTTTGGTTCGGTCCAGGTTCGCTCACGAGCCGTGTTAGCCCAGGAGCCTGAAAACCTGCAGCTCTGTCCAGACCAGGCATGGGAGTCTCAGCCCTGCACCGGTGAGTGATGGCTTCAACCTTCTCACTCTCAGAGAATTTGACACATTAACAAGAGCAAACTCCCTTTGAAAAGTGAACTTTAATGGAATGCAAATTAGCTGGCAGCCCCTCGCTTTGATTAATTTTAATTGTCTTTGCCCAAGTATTCCTTTAAATGCATGATCATGGAGAACTGAAGTCAGTCTCCGTTTGTATTGGGTGCAGGGCAGGGAAACATGATGGACCACTTGTCAGTGCATCAGAGGGCTAACACAGAAAGACACTTACATTCAGGGTCATACCTCCTGTGTCCTCTATCCATCTGAACTTGCACGTTTGGACTGTCAGAGAAAATTGGAACAGCAGAAGGAAACCCACCCAGAGAAAACGTGTTGAGATTGTAGAGAGGGGATTGGCTACAGGAATCACAGATGAAGATTTTTCTTGCTGAGAGGTGACACTGTAAACCACTGAGCCGCCCAGTTCAAAACACAGGGAAACCAAAGCACTACACTGCTACTATCACTTTGTTTTTTTCCCTCTGCACACTGGGTCAATTGGCACTTTCCCAGATGGGATTTCTGAAGTCAGATCTGCTGAACTGAGGAAACCCCCACACTCATTTACTGTTGTGATCTGTGCAGCTCCCCAGGCACGTTAATCACCCATAAGGTGCAGCGTGGGTTGTGAATCACCACCACCATCACCAGCAAAGCACAACATATACAGTAGCCATAGGCTCAGTCTGTAGAGCAGCCACCCATCCCTTCCTCTCTCCCTCACCTCCCACCCTTCTTTTCCTCTCCTCCCTCCTCCCTGGCTACTGTACACAGCCCTGCAGCAGTCTTCACCAGCCTGACCTGGTTTCACAGCATCACTCAAGGCACAGGGGGGAGGAGTGGCCCAGCCAAGACCAGTGAAGGCGGAGGTGGAAGAGAGAGTGGAGGCAGGGGAAGAGGGAAGGCGGTGACAGAGAAAGGGAGGTCGGGGATGGAGGGAGGGAGCGGTTTGATGTGAAGCTCGCTTGAGAAAAACAAAACCAAAGTCGTGTCCCAGTTGCACACTTTACTGTATATTAATTCTTTGTGTCTACAGTACATTCATAATGAAAAAATTAAATACGACAGCATGCAGACTTTAAAAAAAGGATTTTTGGTCTGCATGCTATACTATTTTACTTCAGCGCAACCCAAAAAAAGCAACAAAAGAGCTGCTCGAGGCTGGAAGAAATGTAAAAATTGTAGATGGTTGCCTAACAGCTCCAGGAACATGAAAGTAAATCCATGATGAAACACTTTCTCGTCTCACTGTTTTTGAAGTTTTCAAATTTGAAACTGGCAGTAGTTTAAAGCTGCACTAATCAATATTTGTTGAGACCAAAGCAGAGTGAAAAGAAGAGTGAATATTCAGAAACATTCATTCATCAGGAGGCCAAAAACACAACTGAAAACACAATAAATCTGCCAAACTGGCAAAAAAAAAATCAATAAATAGAATTAAAAGTCACAGTATGATTGACATCTCTTGGCAAAATCCTTCATCATTATTTCCTTGTAGTACAAAATCAGTTCCTTTTAAACTAACCACCAAAATAAACTGTGCAAAATGCACCCAGACCACATAGTGTAGTACTAGTATATCACATACAGTAATATTGGGACCCAGGTTTGTTATTATTTTTTTTTTTTTTAAGCAGACATGTTCTGGCAGCAGAAATAATGCTATTAGTTTATGTAAAAAATAGAGAGGTGGAGGGGAGGAGAGCTTTTTATTTTTTCATACCTTATGATTTATGACTTGTGCACACAATGGGCCATCAAGGTACATCTTTCCACATGGAGATGAAAACTGTCCTGATTATTTGTCCCACACATTCACATTCACATTCAGATAGACTCTAACAGTAGAAACACTGTAAACCTCTGCCATGGAAGTTATGTTTTCACCCGTGTCTGTTCATTGGTTTGTTTGTTTGTTCCTTTGTCAGCAGGATTACGCAAAAAGCACTGAACCGATTTGGGGCATGGGCCAGGGAAGAACCCATTGAATTTTGGTGCAGATCCAGTTAAAGGGGCGGATATAACAAATAAAACATTTATGTTATCAGTTTACTTCTTTTTTCCTTTTATTTTTCTCTCATAAGCGACAGACATGTGTAGGGTTGTTTGGCCTTGGAGGAGGTACGCGCCATTCTAGTTGGTGATTGAATGTTATCTCTTGTTATGACCGTATCATCTTTTATCCATCCAAGAGTGGATACCACTATCTATTCATTATGAATCTCAAAAGAAAGTAGAAATTAAGTAAAACTCATCACATGAAGTTTGCCAATTATATGATGCAAGCTCAGTGTGACACACTGAAGCTGCCAGCTGTTTTACCAATCATTTCAGTGATTTAAACCCACAGCTGTTGGGTATATTTACAGTTTCAAACATTAACAACATTCAAACATTCTGCCATGCACCTTTTCCTCAGTCCCTTAGTGATCTGAGCACACACACAAGTCACGGTGAAAGTCCAAGCAAGATATTAATAACACTGGAGAGGACCATAATTCATTTTATGACCTAGAGTCCACAGCCATGTGAGCAGTTCTATGAGGCTGTAGTAAACCACTGTGGTGCTTTGAGCTACATGCTAGCATTAGCATGCTAACATGCTTATATTGACAATGAAGCATGCCGATGTTTAGAGAGAGAGATTTTTTACTTTTGACCTTGGATTCTTGATGTTTGAGGCTCAGCTGGTTACAGGTTATTTGATCCCTGACTCCTCCAGTCCAACAGACAAACAGTATCAAAGTGCTGTATAAGCTTGCAACAGCGTCGTTATAATGATTATTTTTTCAGCTGACAGGCTAGAGAATCAGATTTCTCCTCTTATAGCTCACAGAGAGTCTTAGTTATGTTTCAAAAACCTATGTGTTTTTTTGTTTCCCGGGTTAATACAACTACTGACATTATTTCTGCTTCCAGAGCAGCTTCTCCTCTGAGAAATCTGTTAGTAAAACTCCAATCTGCCCGTAAAAAGATGGTAGGTAGTCTCAACTGAAGTGAGAGCCTTACTGATAACACATCTGAAAAACGACCTCAGCTGTACCACAGCAAGAAAAAGGGCAGAGATGAGAAAAGTCAAGAACGTTAAGGGAGAAGTTGTCTCAGCCGCAGACAAATCGTCCTGTGAAAACCTCAGATAGAGCAGTGTCACCAGCCGGAGCAGTGATACTGTACCCAGGCCTGTGGAGAATAGATCCTTCCTTTGTTCAAGGTTAAATTGTTCATTTACGCTAGCAGAATGGGCCGGACTGATGATTGGTTACACAGGACTCCATAGGGAAATATGGTCATTTACTGCACTGATGGAGATATTGATAAAGTCATAATAGCATTGATAGAAAGTCATTAAGCAAAAGCTCTTACTGAAGATTAAAACACTGAACTGGACCCGTCTGTGAAGACACACCGATAGTGATATTATATGACAGCAGCCCATTATACAACCATAACTTAGCAGCTGCTTTATTAATCTGTCACTCATATGATTAATGGTCTTTGCTGCAGACTCCCACTGTACAGTCTTTATAGTTGTTGATTGTTTTTTATTTTGCTTTCAGGGGGCGAGTGTTACGAGTACAAATGGTTCAGCAGTGCTCATCCAAACTCCACCCGCCCTTTAATCTGGTGTCAGCGCTCAGATGGACTCAACGTCACCGGTAAGGAACTCTTAGTCTTATAGTGGAGCATGCATTACACAGTAGCACATTTACAGATTTTTGGAAGACTTGGTTTTTAGTCAACTCACTTGTTAAGTCCATGAAACAGTTTTTCTGTGCATCCCCTGCATCAGAGGTTCCCAAACTGAGGCCAGGAACCCACAATGGCTCATAAAATAAATCTTGTGGGATGCAAGATGATTAACAAGATACAGACAGGTGGCAAATTAAAGGAAAAACCAACATAAAGTGTCTTAGGTTTTGGGCCACAACGAGCCTCGGCATTGATTCTCCAATTCTCTGAACTATACTGGAGGGATGAACATCATTCTTCCAAAAGATATTCCCTCATTTGGTGTTTTAATGATGGTGGTGACGAGCGCTGTCTAACACATCAGTTCAAAATCTCCCATAGATGTTCAGTCAGACTCAGATCTGGTGACTGTGAAGGCTGTAGCATATGATTCACATCATTTTCATACTCACCCAACCCTCATGCCCTATGGTGGGGGGGGGGGTTTCATCCTGTCTCTGTACTCTTTTTTCAGCCCTGTCCTTTAACTTGTCACTCGTCTGTTGAAAGAACAATAACTGAATGACTTTACCATTATTTTCATTATCGATTATTCTGCTTATTATTTTCTTGAATAACCAGTTAGTCCCTTTGGTTAATGAAACAGTAAAAAATGATCAAACTGACATATTTAGATTGCATGATTTGTCAACAACAACACACAGAAACCCAAAATATTCAGATTAATACTATGGAAGACTAAGAAAACCAGTCCTTTTGTTGAGCTGGGACCAAATAATTTTGGCTCTTTTTCTTTAAAAATGATCAAAATTGCAAATTAGTTTTCTCAGTCGACCAATATATTAATAAAACTAATCATTTTAGGGAAACACTGTGCTACAGTATTTTGACATGGTGCAAATACAGTGTTGCTTAATTTATTTGTAAAGTGAGAAGCTGAGAGGTTGCAGAGGCTCTAAAGCTCAATAGTGAGTCTAAACCATTGGTGGCAGTTTTATGTAGGTGGTAAAATTTACACAAAATATGTCAGAAATATAACACACTGTTCTGAAACACTAGGCACTTATGTCTATAAGAAGCGACGGTAGTGGGCGATGGCAACCCGTACAGCTGTTCATCGCTGCATATAACAAGAACACGTGGTTACTCGCCTAAAATAGTTTGAAAAATAAACCTGGCTACATCAGCTATATTGACTTATAGATACAGTTTCTTACTGCAGAAATGGATGAAGGCACAGGCTGTGTAATAAAATCCGGTTGTAACTTGAAAGCAGCAGAGAGCAGTGGATCCACCAGGACACACAGATGATGTTGATGTTCGTTGTATTCCTTTAAAAACGTGTACCCTGTTTGGTTTTATTGTCTTTTTCCCCGCAGGAGGTTGTCCTCCTGTGAACCCCCCGATGGACAACAGCTCCTGCGACCCTCCCTGTCTCATGCCCAAGTCTTTCTGCAGCGAGGTATGCTTTCTCTTTGTTCTCATATCACCAATTTGATTCACAATAAAAGCAACAAAAAGAAAACACTGTAGAGAAAAATTTGGTTTGATGACAAAAATGCACAGCGAAAACCCAATAAACAGAAAAGAAAAACAATAAAAAGACATAAGCCTGAAAGCACAGGTCCTCTGGATGAATGACAGCCTCTGTACTCACTGTGACACACTGCTGCCAGAATTGAATTTGAATGCAGCGGGGAATGAAATGATGGCAGCATGAAGATGTAAAACCTATTTCTCCATAGCGTCACTCAACTGTGCTGCATCAAAATTGGGAAAATTCATTTTTGTCCAGCAGATACAGCAGCTGGCAAATCTTAAACTTTATCAATTTTAAGAGCTTGTGTATTTTTTAAAAAAAAAACAAATTGGGATTGAGCAATAAAGGCTGGTTATCAGCTGTGTTGTGTGGTAGTGCTGACAGACTAAATAACCACAGGATAAGCAGGTCAGAATGATCTGATGAGTAGTGGCCTCAAGACCTGACCTCTCTGGTCAGCGGTTAAATCCACTGACCAGAGAGATAAATTGGTTGGAATACCTGACTTAAACTAATGCAGTCTGATAGAGAGATGGTCCTGTAATAAACCCTCCCTTCATGAAGGTTTTAAAGTTCAGTTGTGGTTGAAACTCTTATATAGAGGCGCTGATTGGAGGCTGTAGTTTGTGCTGCATTGTGTTCTGCTGACAGGTGTCTCTCATTTTTTGTCCACACCATTTATATCAGTGAGGGTAGGTTGATTAACAGACACACCTCTCTGTATAGTGCAGTAAAATCCAACAGCACCACAAACTATTAGCTTCAGCTGGGTGTGCCCAGTAAGCCTAAAGCCCTCTCCTTCATTACTGCTGTTGAAATGCTCTTGAGCAATGCATTTAATCCCCTGCTGCTCTGGTGAGGCTGCTCTGTTGCAGATCAAACTTATAGAGTTGTACTGGAGGAGATTTCAGGTGACTGTATGTAAAAGAGTATTCATGGTCAGCCAATGTATCGTGGATAATAAAAGGACATTTTTAAAAAACCTAAGTACAGTACAGGTTAATACTGTCTAGTATCCAGTTGAATTGGAGTAAGGTATTAGTAGAAAATACAGTCTATGGGAATGAGGCCAACAGGTCACACACATACTCTGAAATGGCTTGGGTTTTTGTGGAAGCTGATGCTTTTATCTAGATTGAATGAATGTGAGGGAGAAAGACCTGTCAACAGCTCACACGTCTGCTGAGGACACACAGGGGGGTTGAACCTGTGACCAAACATAAACAGGTCGACCACCCTACTAAACTAACATCCAGAACCTCTTCCAAAAGCCCCCCCCGGATAATTTGACTCACATTCTGTCACTGCTGGACACCTCCTTGTACTGTACTGTAGCTGCAGCTGCAAACCAAACATGATTGTGCGCTGCCCCCTGCAGGCTGGTATCTGCATGTGCGATGAGGGCTTCACAGAGGTGCTGTCGCCCACTGGGCAGCTGGACCAGTGCACCCCCATCCCAGTCCTGGAGATCCCCACGGCGGGGGACAAGAAGGGCGATGTGAAGACCAGTCGTGCCATTAACCCCACCCTGCCCAGCACCATCCAGCCCGGACGCACCGGACGGACCTGGTACCTGCAGCCCTATGGACCAGGTCAGACCACATCACACACACTGTTTACAATCAGTTTTAACATATAGCTTCTTTTCACAGTGTTAGCAAAAATTACAAATATATTACCTCCGAGAGACACATCCAGTTGTAAAGAATTGTTGAAGAAGTGTTTTGTTGCTGTCAAGTGAAAACCTTTAATCTCTTAACTGTCATGGTTTGAGGAACTAGCTCTGCCTTAATGTACTCATCAGAAGCTCCTATTTTCCAGTTGTCAAGTCGTAATTACAAAAAACCACCACATGAGAAAATGCTTCTGAGTCAGAAACGTGGAGGAATTCAGAGGGATACAGACATGGTTTGTTTATATTACAACCGAAAGTCGAAATAAAACACAACAAGCCAGTGATGACTGTAAACATGGCCTTTACTGATAACAAGAAATGCAATTACTTGTTGACAAAGTCATTCTGTCGAGATAAAGAGTGCAAAGGTCAGTAAAGAATCACACATCATTTCCAAAGCACTTGAAATGATGTTTGTGTGGAACTTTGCATTTGAAATATTTCTACTTGCCCTTCTGGATAAGAAAAACAGCCTCCATGTTATTTGAGTGCTTTTTTTAAAAGTTTATCTTAAGTGAAAAGGTTTTAGGAAGCCCAGAGTTTGTAGAATTTTCTCAACCTGCAGAGCACCATGTAATCCTCAAAGTGAAGTTAAGACATAAAGCTGAGAGGCTTTCACATGTCACCAGCAGAATGTGCTTTACTTTCAGTTTGTGTCGAGCAGATTTAGAGCGGACAGGGTTTAATTAACATTAGGTTTAACACATTTGTGCTCATGAACTGTGCATGAAATAAAACTGACACATAATGCATCAGACAAATGCAAGACTTCTCAGATGCATGTACGAACATCGCCACCTACACTGAACTGCTGGTACATTAACGTTTGAGAGCTGCGTCTGCACGGAGAGCGTTGTGACTGATGGTGCATGACAGCAAAATAAACACTTAGGATGCAAGAGTGCAGAACAGATTGAGTTAACGTCTGTCAGGAGCAAACACTTCCACACACGCCATCACACACACCAACCCCTGTATCGTTAATCTTCAAAATGTTTGCTCCTTTTTGCTGCACACTTTCTGCTTTTATAGACTTTGTTACGGTTAGATTCAAAACATGTTTTTGCCTTTTCAAGAAAGAAAGAAAACAAAGCACACAAAGCAAAACACTTTATAATACAGCCCATGATTTACAGTGGAATGTCATTGTACAAATCAGCTACTAATACAATAATGATTGTTTCTTACTGTACTTTAAAGTGCTATGTCTGAGTTTTTGCTATTGCTACATAGCCGACATTAGCAATTACAGCTGTTTACTTCCCAGTTTGGAAGAAACCCTGTGAGTTCAGCATCAAACTTCATTCTTTTACTCACCAACAGCTGTCTCCAGCAGTGGAAAGCAATGCCAGTGTTGCTTTTATCCTATCACTTCTTTTCTTCTGCTGAAGTTAGCATGCTAACCAGCTAACCTCATCCCATCTCAAATTACCACTTTATAATAGTGAGTGGCTGTAGCGTTCAGTCTGCCCTCAATCCAACATGAGAGGTTGAAGAAGTAGTGGGTGAATCCAGAGGGTGTATCCTAACTTCTTGTAAACAAAGTGATTATTGAAGTTAATCTGAAGCTTTTGCATACAACTGTAGTTCCTATAGAGGAGAATACCAACCAGCTGCTATGGTATCCAGTATACATACCTGTATTTTGCCTTCTCTTCCCTATGGTCTTGCTTTATTCCACTGTGCCTCCATTCAAGTACCATTAGGAACTGGTGAGTATTTTATTGGTACTTGATTCATACCGTGAAATAACACAGTAAGTCGTGGGCTGTATTATTAGAAAGTGTTGGCAAAAAGAAAGAAAGAAAAAAGATGTAGCGTTTGCAGCAATGTGTTGAAGTCTTCTGAAGCTTTCACAGAATTAATTGTTTCAGTTTTTAATGGGTGTTGGTGCCATGTTGAAGTGTAAACAGACAGACAAACTGACGAGCCTCCTCCTCCACAGATGGGAAGCTGAAGATGTGGGTGTATGGTGTAGCAGCCGGAGCCTTTGTGCTCCTCATATTCATAGTGTCTATGATATACCTAGCTTGGTGAGTTGACCAGTTTAATCTCCCCCATTTATAATCATCATCCTCATTCATTAAAACCAGTCCCTCCTTATTTTCCTCACCTGCTTTGAGTCAAGCATCTCCCCTCCCTCACGTCACAGTTTTTCTTTTGTCTTTTTTTATTTTTATTTTTTGTGCTTCCTTCATGCCATCCCCCGTGTGAGAGCAGCAGCTACTGTGTCAAGGTGCATCGCTCTCTTAAGGCCCAAGAGTCTGACGCCAATGGGACGGCAGTCTGGATGGGCCAAAATGCACATGAGATGATTTACACCTGTCCCGATTGCCAAGAGCTGGCTCAAAGCAGCAGCAGCTAATGAGGATGTGGAGGGTTCACCCCCCCCTCCAACACACCCTCCAGTATAAGTACCTGCAGTCCTTGATCTTTTCCTGTGACCTTTCTGAAAAGTGTCACATGACCTGCTTGACTAGCTGAGTGAAGGTGTTGGTGCAGGTGAGGACAAACCACCCGAGAATACTTTTTTATTTAGTCCTTGTAGAGTTAGATTTAGAGTGTGTAGACCATCTGGTTGATTTTACACATGTTTAGATATAAAAGTCTTTGATTGTTTGTTGAGATTATTTCTGCCCATATCTGAATTTAACACCTCCTTTTAAAAGTGACCCATATCTGATTAATGTGTTCACACCACAACAGTTTGATGTTTGATTAAAACAACCCACACATAGAAAAATCACTGCTTTAGCAGAGTCTGTGCAGCCCACACAGACAAATAATCAGAATTAGAAACAAGGTACAAATAATTATCACTTTTAGTGTTGTATTTAGAGCTATGTAACAATACTTTCTGAGTACAAAGGTCTTTTACTTAAAGCACATCAGCATTCGACATTTAGGGAAATGTTTAGAGTTACAGTTAGAGTTAGAGTTGGAGGAGATTGATACCACTCTAGTGTCTGTATGTTCTGTTCCAAGTTCAAAAATACAACAATCAACACCTCTAAAGTTCACAAATTAACACATTTTATCCTGTAAAAAGAAAAAAAAGCTCTGCTTCCACTCTTTATGTTAAACTATGGAAGGCCATTTCTGCCGGTGTGATGGAAAAAAAAGTGTAAGTCATTATAAAGAGAAACTTTTTCAAAATAATGAGTTAGTGGTACTTAGTCATTATTTTGAGAAAGTTTCTCAGGATCTTCTCATTTAACCCTGGGCAAGAAAGCAAGTAAGTGTGTTTCCCACTTACCCACTGATTGCAAAATACTCCATTAGAGTTAAAGCATGCATTAGAAGTGCATTAATGCATTAAAAGTTTTTACATGTCAAAAGTAGAAGTACTCATTATGCAGAATGACTCCTTTTAATGAGTAATTATACATTAAGTATTGGACACTTTAATATAAGTAAGCTGCATTTACATGTTGCAGCTGGTTGATGTGGAGAAAATTATAACTAGTTTATAAACTGTTAGTTGTTTGATCTATAACAATACTTCATATTTTGGGAACTGAATATGAAAACTAGGTAATGACTGTAATTATCAGTTAAATGTAGTGAAGTAAAAAGTACAAGAATTTCCCTCTGAAATGTTGTGAAGTAGAATGTAAAGTAATGTTAAACGGAAATACTTAAATTAAGTACAGTTACCAGCACCTGTAATTAGTTACTTTCCACCACCACTGTCCAAAATCTATCCAAAAAACAGTGAATCTGAAACCACAAGCTGGCATTAAATGCTTGGTCAGATTGCTGCTGTTGCATTTCTATCATTTGAACAGATATTTCCCAGTTTATCTAATAAATTTAAACTCTATTAAAATTATTAATAGCAGCTGCTTTTTGTTAAGATAAAACGTAGTATTCATGTATTTAAGAAGTTTGGCTTATTTTGTTAAATAGAAAAGGACTAAAGAAGACATGTTTACATGTGTTAATGTGAGATGTTAAAAAAGTAATGAGACACACTTTAAAGTGAAAAAAGAGAGAAGATTGGTGCCTGAATCTGTGCAACAGTGACTGCAGTTAATTTGGATTCAGAGAAAGGTGTGATGAGCAGGGTGTGAAGGTTGAAGATAATAAGCTGCAGCTTCAACCTGCACCTTTCTGGTCATTGTTTGTATCTCTTTTCTATTCATTAGTTTGTGGCGGAGTAGCACCACAGTACATTTAAAATTTTACCGTATTTATTTTAACTTACACACGAGAGGCCGAAAAACAGACGAGTTTAGAATAAAGTTTACTGAAAGTCAGATTTCTGTCATATCATACTTATAAATATGATAAATTTGGACTGAAAGAGATCTGAAATTATCAGTGCTGCAGCAAGAAGTCAATTAATTGATTGCTCGATTGACAGGAAATTAAGTCTTAAGTGCTAAAGTGTGAGGCAACTGGACTTCTCTTTAGGTTTCTTGAAGACGGTTTCACTTCTCATACCAAAGACTTGCTGATTGCACTCTCTGAAACAAGAGAATTAGATGTTTTTCTTAATCTCACATGATTGTAAACCGATTATATTTAGGTTTTGGACTGATGATCAGATAAAACATGGCATTTGAAAACATCACCAATATTAAAACAGGCATTTGCCACCATATTTGACATTTAATTTAAAAAACAATTCATCAATTGATAGTGGAAACAGTTGGCAGATTAATCAGTAATTAAAATAATCATCAGGTGCAGCCCAAGAAATTATCTTGTTTGAGCAAAAAGATCAGTAATGGGTCCCTTTCATAAGGACGTATAAACATGGTGAATTAGCCTATTAGCATAGCATCGTATCCCTTGGTAATACTTGATGCCACTTTGTCATCCAGAGCATCAGCTTGTGGAAAATTACTACAAGCACATGACATTGTGTATCCATACAAGCATGTAATGACACAGTGTTGATACAAACATGATTATTTGTGCTTACATTGTGTTGTTACATGCTCATGGGTATGTTAGTGCGTTTGTTTAGCTGTTTACTGAAACTTTCCAGGGGTTGATATGAATGTAATACAGATGTGTTGAAGCTTAACAGACCTGTAATATTACAACAACAGACTCACAGAGATGATGAGATAAAGGAGACATCTGAATATTACTGCACATAATTTGTGTCTGTACCACAAATCAAATTTAAATCTGCAGACACTGAAGTTTCCGTCACTGTGCTTTGCTAGCATGATCCCACACTGCCCTCCTGTGGCCAAAAGAGGAAGTAGGGCAACACATTGTCCTCCTCCCATATCATGTCCTTTCATATTAAGAGCTCTCTTTACACAGTACAAGTATTAATGTTATTTCTCTGTATTCATTTAAATTGGACTTAATTGGACTAGAAACATTCATCAGAAACAATTTTTTAATCTTTGAATCATTTTCTGAGCAAAAATACTCAACATTTGCTGGTTTTAGCTTCTCGGATGTGAGAATTTGCTGCTATTCTTTGACTTTTTTGATATTAAAAGTCATATTTGTGGGCTGGTTAGACAAAACAAGCTGTATACAATATGTCACTTTTAGTTCTAGGAAATTGTGACAGGCATTTTTGACTATTTTCTGAGATCTGAAATAGACAAACCGTTTAGTTGATCAAGAAAATAATCAGCAGATTGATTGCTAATGAAAATAATTATCAGTTGCAGCTTGAGTGATATTCCAGTCAATATCTGTGAACATGAATAACTTTACCAAAGCCACAGACAAAAGAGCCAGGCGTATTTATGTGGCAGCAGATTGGCTGTTTCTTTGAATGTTCGCTCATGTTTCATGTTTCACTCTTGTGATTTTTGTCAGCTCCTCATCACAGAAACTATCCAGACAAAATTCCTCCAAGGACTCTTCTGATTGTCTTTACCAGCTTTCCAAATATTCTTGTTTAGGCATCTCAGTTCTCCAGAGGCCACTGCATCACATGTGTCTGTTCTGTGGCTTTGGGAGAAAGTGTAGGGAAAAGTTTTCCATGTTTAGAAGTATTAATTGGACTGTCCTGCATGGATAAGTAGCTGAGGACGTTGTTACAGCATTCAGATAATAATACAAGAGATAGCAGGGCTAAATATTAGCTTTACTGTCTTTCACAGCCATTCTCTGGGGAATATAAAATACTATATTTCTGAATATTTCCTACATTATACACCTTATTACTTTGAGACATGAATCTCGATCTTGTATTTAAGGCAGCACTGACAGCTCAGAAAAGTACAAAGGTAGAAATCAGGCCGTCTTCCTCTAAAGGTGCTTTTTCCCCCCTGGAGGCAAAGTAGCAAATGTCTGGCTTTTGCACAGAGTTTGCATGCAAATTAACTGACTAATACCTTTAATGCTTTCTGATCTTGACGTTCGTGTCCTTTTTCATGAATAGAAGCTGTTTTTGTGTGAAACTTGTCACTTTGTAGTATGGTTTATATAGATCTCTGCAGTGATCATGGACTAGACTCTAGACAGTTTACTCCCTATAGAGACTGTAGATTACAGCCATTTTTATTGTTCTTTATAAAGAATGAAATTGTAGTAGTTTAAAGTAGTTTGTGTGTCTGAAGGTCAGTTGGCTGTTCTGATACTGACTGTATTTCTTAACTGATGAGTCTGGTGATTATCTGTGTTTCTGTTCTTCAAATCTATGGAAAGGCCAAAACCCTCAGCGACCTGATCCATTTAACAGATGTTGTAGCTGTTTAAAAGCACTTCAATGAGCCATATTGTCACACTGAGTGATACTGATCAGGTTTCCATCCCAGTTTAGCACAAATTTTAACCGGATTTCAAGAATATAAGAATATAAGAAGAGGATGATGTAATTAAGCATCACTCAAACCATAAACAGTGAGAAACAATGTAGAAAACATAATGGAAATATGGTGTACACCATCCCTCTGCACCAAATACTCAGTAAATGTGTATTAATCCACAGCTGAAAATAGTCCCTGTCAAATTCACTATTTGCTCCTGACGTTTGCTAAAAAACTACAGTGCTCTGCTGTTTCTGGGAATTGTGTAGCCTTTTTAAAAAGAAAACTTTGTATTTGTGACCTGTTTTTAAAGATTTACATCCTTAACAGGAACCAATGGGCTTAGGGCTGAGAGGCAGACAGGGTACACAGACACCGACTGAAGTGTTAGTTTTGGCCTTTTCATGAGATTTGTGGACAGAAAGAAAAATATAGAATAATGACAGCCTATCCTTTTAAATGTTGGTCATTTATTTAGGGTGGTCATTTCCTTCTATACTATATTCCTTCTATATTCCGTCTGTTTGTTTTAATGTGCTGTGGACCTCTCCATCTGCATTTTGTTTTTCATAATTACAACCATGTTCACTCGAAACATACGTAACTGCATGGCTACTGTGGTAGTTTATGGTTGTGGGTAGTTTTTTGAGAATATTTCAAGTGCCTCTCTGACTCTGCTTGAATCTTTTCACACAGCAAAAAGCCAAAGAGACCTCAGAGACAGAGGCAACAAAACAACCGACTAAAACCTCTGACTCTCGCCTACGACGGGGACACAGACATGTAGTCCCTCCAGGAGATGCTTCACCGAGCACTTCACCTGTCATAGAAAACCCACTTCATCACGCCATTACAGTGAAGGACATGGATGTTTGCAGCGTGAATGGACACGTCACAGAGCGGAGAAATGACAGGAAATCCTCTTAGCAGAGACACTGGTGGGGTTTAACCATTTCAAGTAGAGCTCCTTTCAGCCCCCTCTTTTTTTGTCTTTGTCTTTTTTAATATTTTCTTTTGCAAGAGCCTTCGTGACCTCCACCGTGTTCAATGAAATGCCTTTTTTTGCCCCCTACACATCCACATTTCTGTAATTGTAAAAAAAAAAAAAAAAAAGACTTGTTTAAGACACATGATAGACTGGGTGCAGAAGACAGACCCAGCTCTCTCCTGCTGTCTCTGAACATGGCAGCACAAGCTCCAAACTCTTCCCCCGCGCTTTTTCTGCTTGTCCCTAAAAATGCTGAGTAGCTGGAGGCTTAGGATGCTCTGACGGTTCGTACGTTGCCAAAAGTCACCGCAGGGAAGAGGAGGAGGAGGAGGGAGAGGGAAAATCTCCATAAAAAGGTTTGGATTCCTTTTTCTCAATCCTCAACTGGGTTCTGACTCAAATCTCTTTTACAGTCTCGAACAAAAGGGAGGCATTTCTTCTCTTCTTTCTTTTTCTTTTTCCCCTTTTTTCTTCTTTTTTTTGCTTGATTCAGAGGCACACAGGCCTGTGTTTGTGGATAAACTGATCTGTATGATGCTGATGGAGGAGTAGCCTGCAATCAGTTGTTCATGGAAACTACTGCCTGCCTGCCTCCAACTCTTGCTTTGTTTCAGGCACTACATTGCACTATATTAGTGCAGCATGATATGCACATGTGACTTCTACCTTCTATTGCCATAAAACACTGCCTCTTCCACAGACGAAAAACCATATGAGCAGAGGAACAGCTAAGGCCAACAGGAGAACATTCAATGGAAAACAACGGCAACAGGAAAAGATGTTTAGGTGTGTCACATTCTACAGAACAGGTGTGGATCTCAAGTAAATATATGTATAGATTTTATTTCTCACAACAATTTTTTTTTTGGTTGTAGTAAAAGTTTTGTGGTTTGTAGATTTCGTCTGGTGTTATCACTGTATTTCTGCCCAGATGCAATTAAAGATTTAACTACAGTATCGGCAGGTGATTTCTTTTAATGAATCACCTGCTTTAAAGTTTCTTTTTCAGCCATAAAAAGTATGGTTTAATTACAAATCTTTACTTTTTTTACCTACAGGAGTTCATTGTGGAAAAGCCGATATTTTGCAGTGATTAAAGAAAAAGAAAGACCAATAAGTTTAAACCATTTACGTCATGCAAACATCATTTCTGCCTTACTGACAGTAGCTAAATACTAACCGTTTTTAATACTTGAATGGGGCATACAGCATTCATTATACACTGCAATACAAACAGTATAGACCTAAAGAAAGATTACATTTGCTTTTCCTTTGAGGAGTTTTTAAAACTTTTTCATGTAGTAACCGTATCATAGATCCTCTATTGTTTTTCAGCCATACTACATGAGGTGAAATATGACATTAAAAAAATATCTGTACAAACAAAAAGTATACAACATGTTAATAATAAGAGAACACGCTTCTGCTGAGTTCAACGTAAAAGCAAAACTGGTGTGGAGAATGTTTACCTTTTTTGTTGTGGGATTTGTAAATAACAGCGATTTTTTTATTTTTTGGAGAAAAAAAATCAAAGTATGTGTACATTTATTTTGTATTGCACAGAAAATGTTTAGTTTGACTATTGCGAAGTGGGTGTATGATATTGCTGATTGTTGTTATCATGATGCAAGTTGTATGTTGTGAAAAAAAAACAAGGGAAAGAAAAAAAGACGCAGAAAAACGACAAAGTCTCAGCTGTTTTGTACAGGTTGTTTATATGTATGGGAAGAATTACTGAAAATAAATGAGGACACAGTTGTAAACACACAAAGGTAACGTTATTAAGTCTGAAGTCATGTTTTTATTAATATTCACTAGACAACAGAACATTAAAGGTGGTGGTGTTTTCTTATATATTTTTCTTTTTGTCAACAAATCCCATGAAAAAAGCAAAACCAAGAATTAGTTTTGTCTCATCACATCATTAGGGAGTGAGACTGGTTTTTGTTTGCCCACTCCGCTCCAGCTCTGCCCGCCTGCCGAAAACTGGACCCCCATCAAGGGTAATGCACACAGCTAAAGCGAAAACTGCTGGCTTTATGGTGCATTAATACAGGCTGACAATGCTGTCAGCAGCCCGGCAGGAGAGACACTCCTCACGCCATAAAAACATAACATAAACAAACTTGATTAGATTTGTTCCTTAAGGAACTGTGACCAAGTTATTTTACATCTAAAAATATGAATTTGTCAGTGCTAACAATCACCTTAATCTTAATCTGGCACAGAGGAGCATAAATTGTTGGTCTTTTCATGAGCTTTGTTGACAAGAAGGAGAAATGGAGATTATCACCAGACTTATCCTTTAAGGTAGAGTAGTAATGAAAGAGTTACTAAAAGGAGGAAAACAACTAAATGTGATGTTTTAAACATCAAAAGTGAATCCCTAAACGCAGCTCAGTCTTACCTCTGTCTTAAAACAGTCACTGACAGACGCTTTAATAGGTTTTGTTTGCTGTAATCGTGTGTTAATACAGGACAGAGGACATTAACAGATCTTTTCTTAACACACTTCCTGTGTAAAAAGACAAAATCCACAGCCCCCCACAGATGTGTTCTGAGGTTTATCTGAAGCTGAGATGAGGCTTCAGCAGCATGAGTTAATCAAATCAACTGGGGATCCTCCAAGTTACTGTGTTTTCCACACAAAATTCCCTCTTTGTGTTTCTATCCTTCCACTGCAGCTCAGCACAGGAACACTGTGGGGAAAGGCGAGAGGAAACTTTGCACTAAGAGGCCTAAAACTTTGGAAGATACACACTTGATTTGATTAACTCAGACTGTTGAAGCCTTGTTTGTAGCTTCAGAATGAGGACTGCTCCACATCACTCCCATCAGAGGCACATTAATGTGCAACCTTTTAATGACCTTTATGAACCGGAGCAATGATCAGAAGTAAAAACTATGTCACAGACTTTAAAAATGTGAACTTATCCTTTAATCTAAAGTTTCCTTCAGAGAAATGTCCACCATAATTACAAATTAAGATAAATTTGATGCACTAAATGTATGAGTAGATCATGAGACAAGTCTTTTTTTAAAAGGGGCACTCCACTGATTTGATAATGACTCAAGTGATCACTGTTTGAGATTGAAGACTCCAGATTTTTAATTGAAAGCCTGTTTTACCAGTGGGGGTTGTGGAGTTTCAAAGACGTGGGCTTTTACCAGACAGGGTGGGGTCTGACGAAAAGATGGTATCACGCTGCTTTATTGGATCAAATGGTTTTAGAGTTTGACCCATACAGCAGATTAAAAGTCAGGATATACAGTATATCGGCCTCCGCTGATTCAATCTTGATTATTCTTTTTTTTTTCTGTCTTTTTACTCTGTGAGAGTACAACACTAAATCACTGGAGTCCTCTCTTTTAAAAGATGGTTGTCAGTTACTGGTTGGACCCGATGTTTGTTCACAAACAAAAAACCCAACAGTTTTATCTCAATTGTGTTGTAAAATGTTTGTCTGGCACAAATTCAGCTCTGAGTTCTGCTTTAAAATGATCACTGAAGCTCTGCAGCCAAGTCTGGTGAATTAATTTAAAGTTTGCGTTCTGCACTTTATCTGTTTTTTTAATAATAACCAAAACCCTTGTATTTGAGTTTTAAAGAACATTATTAAAGTAGTTTATTTTTGTTTGTGTGGCAAAAAAAAAGTTGAATCTGATTTTGACAGAAAAATAACCTGTAAAATTTTGTCATTTCAGGTCGCTAATTTCTGCATGTTCCCACCCAAAAAGCTGAAAGACAAAACTTGCTAAAGACATCCACAGGGGACCAACTACAACTATTTGATCTAGGAAGAGTCATTTAGGTAGTTTTGGTGCTCTCCACAATGATTTGACATTAATTTGACTGAGGTGGTGCCGAAATGTTTTGGGTGCTGCTCATATGCCTTATAATAACAGGGAAGAGCCTGATGAGTGAGCCACAATATGACAATAACAAGCACTAACAGTCTTGTAATACAGTTTGTTAACACTACATGTCAACATAAATGGGAATTTTCTGCATGTGTCTCACTGGGTTTACTGATGTTTACAGGCTGTGATGTAAAGAAAAAGAAAAGTCACTGCAGCTGACGGCCACTAGATGTCAGCCCCGGATGATGTTAAAGGAAAAGTTGCCTCTAAAAAAGTCTATAATCTGAACCTCCTTCTATGCCCCCCCACCCCCCATCTCACCCCCTCCTCACTCACTCTATTTCTCTCTCCATCCCTCCCCCTTCTCCTCCACTCTCTCTCTCCCTCTCTCTCTCTCTGTCTGAACCTCAGAGCGCACTCTATAAAACATCCCTCCACACTGACGCTCAGATCTACAAACACCTCCGTTCTCACCACAGCGCCTCCAAAAAAAAAAACCCACCCCAGTAGTCACTTGAACCCGTTTTAACATCAGACATCTGGCCCTCCTGAATGAGCCTGAGAAGATTCATCTCTGCTCTCTCGCCTCAGGACCGCCTCCCTCACTCTTTATTTCTCCTCAAGTTCGGCAGCTGATACCGGTTCAGTCAGGAGGAGATTTTGTCTTTTTCTCTCTTTTTCTTTTTTTCAATTTTCTTTGCGGCTGAGAAGATCAAGGACAGTTTGACATGAGAGGAGACGCTTCACAAAGAGACATGAAGACCACATGTCTGTGGGCCGCCGCCGTGCTGCTGTCAGTCATCTCTCTGGTGAGTTAAATGTCATTCTGCTTTGACCTTTTTGTTCATTTTCATATCTTCTAATATCTCTGCAATTTCTGTGATTAATGTTTGCACTCATCTAGTAGCAGGAATATCGAGGAATATCCGCAAAGAGACATTTTGACAAGTGAGTTTCAGGCGATGTGAAGACCTCATGGCGTAAAAACAAGCAGAAATGTATCATTTCAAGATCATGTCAGTTGCACTCTGACTGTGAAAATCTAGAAAAATGTCAAGCATAATGTCAGTTTGCTGTTTTCTTCTTTCTTGTTATAGTAGAGTTAAAAGGCATGTTTTTCTGTTGTTTTCCTTAAACTTGATACCCGTGATGATAAATTTAACATCCACAAACCAGATTTTCACCTGCTCTGTGCACTGACTCATTAATATCTTCATGAATTAACAAATGTCAGTGTGAACGTGAGCTTCCCAAATCCAAATCTGCATCTTGACAAATCCACCCGCACAGACACAGACCCACTGGATATTTCTCCCTCAGCACTATCAATTCAATCCTTCCTTTTGCATTTTCCCCTCCTTCCTCCCATTTACAGATGCGGCTCAATAAGAATATATTTGACAGTACGGTGGAGAACAGCCTGAGCCCATTATGACAAACATACCAGAATGCTCCTAACTCAATGCCTTGACAGTTTGTGACAACCCAATTCCTTTAATCCTCGGAGAGACAGTAACCCCTCACCCACTGATAAATCTGTCAACAAAGCAATCAAAGCAGAACAGGAGCCACTCCTCTCTCCAACAAAAATTCCATAAACTTAATCCCCACAAACTTGACTGGCCTTAAAAAGCTCCCATGGTGTTATCTGTGTTTAATTTGCATAGTGATGGAAAGAAGTCAATTACTATTAATTATTCTCTACAACTTAATACCCATTATCGAATTGAATTCACCGTCTTGAAAACCATAAACTCAATTTCACAGCTGACTAAGCGCACTAATCATTTCACCCCCCCACCTTTTTTTTTTTCCTTTTTCTTTTTTTTCACGAAGCCCTTCCTGCTTTTAAGGGACACAAGGATTCTTCGATTTCAGAGGCAATAACATTAACTAACACAGATTCCCCTGTTGTCACAATATAAAGACAAACATTCATCATTAAAGATGTGAGTTATATGTACAATAGCATCATGGCAGTGCGAGCTGATCTCATAGCATCACTTGATGGGGAGTGTTTTTTTCCAGACTGGGCTGCCAAATTGCTTCGCTATGCTTTAATGGGATGATCATAATTGTTTCGTACTCGGTGCATCCTAAGCTTTCGCCTGCAGCTCCTTCAACAGATTGACAGACCCATGGGAACCTCACAAACTTATTTTGGCCGCCTTTGAACCAAGTCGTGTGTGAAATAATATGATTATGCATTTTTCCTCTGGGTAAGTTGCTGGAAAACTGGTGGCTAGGTTTTTTTCCTCCTCCCCCTCCTCCTCTGTCTTCTTCTTCTTCTTCAAACTGCCCTGCTCTAATATCCCGCAGTCTGTCCGCGTACAGTATTTATCCTCCTCAGAAGTCATGGTAATAATTGTGCCCTGGCCTCTCTAAGCGGTGCTGCAGTGATAGGACTCAGCTCCATCCACAGCTGCCTGTGATGTCTTGACACACTTTTTGATTTGTCATCATCTCTGACCCCCCTCAGGTAACACTTTGATATCACTGGGAAATATAGGCCTAAACTCTTAGCGGGCGTCAAATGCCCTTAGTTGATCCATCAGCTCAACTACAGGGGGACCTCGCAAGGCGAGACAAGTTAAATTCCCTGTAAATGACTATGACGACAATCATATCCCAAGTGCTCAGTCGGAAGATACGCTAAAAGACGGCATCAACACACCAGGGACTCTTAAACAACCATCCTGTCTAGGGGAACACAGAAAGGTGGCTCTAAACTGAAGACAATATTTCATAAATCGATATATTTTGTTTTGCTTCTTGAACTCTCGAGCCTTACAGTAGAGGTTTTTGTTATTCATGGAATCTGAAAGTCACAAATTAGATTAAAATAAGCTTTTAGTGTGAGGTGAAACCAGAGGTTAGTGACTGTCACACAGCCCAAAGGTCACAGGTTTGATCCCACAACAGCCATATGTGCTTGATCCAAACTCTAATACTGCAGCTCCTCACGCTTTAAGCCTCTCTGGATAAGAGCATCAGTTTAATACCTAAAATTTAAAGACTAAATAAATCCACAGAACTCCTTTTCAAGTGTTTGCACTTTGGTATTTATGCACAAAAACTGTTAAAGGACAACAATTCTATTAATTTCTGAAGGTTGCAGCTGAACTCTGAACACAAACAGAATCCAATCAAGATTGCAAAGTGGCTGCCCCAAGATCTGCCATCAGCCCAGTCCCTCTCTATTCTAACTCTGTTAAACTAGAAGTGTCGCATTCACAAGTCCTCCCCGCACAGCAGTCAGAGCAGCCGCAGCGTTCAGGTAAATGAAAACTGACACACACTTTCATTCTTCCTAGCAAGGTTTTGTGTACAGCCAACCACCAAGTCATCTGGCTCCTCCGGTGGTTCTATTAAAGGTGGAATTTGTTGGCTGTTCGGAGGTCCAGCCCATAGAATATCCTCCGAGCTCCCGAGGGATGCCGGGGTTGTTTATCTTCCTGTTTCAAAGAGCGGACGCCTGCGCCTTATCACAGCCTCGCCAAGAGTAGATAGCATTTAGGTTTGTCCAACAGCCTGCCTATATGCTGCATCTGGCAATCTGAGAGTCGTTTCCTAAAGGACTTCTGCACACCGATGGTGTTTGTGTTATCTTGTTGAGGGATTCTGCCTCATACACCGAACTTGGGAATAATATTAACAGGCAGTTAAATAGGGTTTGGGGGGTGGGAGACTCCTGCATAACAAACTGCAGGTCGAAAAGTTAGAGAAACTCTGAGCCGAGAAGTGAAAGCCTCTAAATATGATTGGAAGATACGTTTGAATATCTCTCAGTGAAAACACAAAATTTAATATGTTGTAAATCAGTTTTTATACTGCAGCATTTGCACAAGGCTTTGATTTTGTGCGAGTAGGTGTGATACCAGCAGTTTTGTATAAATAAGGGGCACACACAGGGGTCTGTGTTAAAAACTGTGCGCATAGAGTTTGAAAGGACAATAGTTATAGTCGAACTAAAAGACGCTTTTGTTTGTTTTTTAGGAAATACAGGAGCTCCACAGATACTACTGATTAAAAATCTCAGCCTCTGCTGCTTCATGAGTCCCCAACCTTATATGGAGGTGCAATACTAAGTCACTGGAGTACCCATTAAAAGCTACTGATAATGAATATTTTTTGCTTTTATGTTAATATCTTTAAATCCTCTGAAAATATTGCTTACAATAATAGTATTTCATCTTGCATAACATTAAATATTCATTTCTAAATATGCAACAATCAAAGTAAAAGCTCAGAAAATCTCATCCTTACATGTAGTTATTGTTTATTAACACTTAACACTCATTTAATCTGCGTCATTAGGACTGTGTGGGTGTGATTTGATCAGATTGGATTGAGCATGTGCAAACAACCCAACTGTTCAAACATTGATTAGAAAAAGACATTTCAGGGCCAAACTAATGAAAGGACACAAAGATCAACAGCTCTTTTAAGGAATATACCAGTAACTTTTACCTAAACTAAAAAAATGTGTCAATTTTATTTTTTGTAGTTTTAGTTTTTTCTACACAAATGGAAACCTAGCAGACCTAGCATCCACTATGAGGGATTACGCAACTCAAAAAGCTTTGAGGGATAAGACTGATGTTATTCTTTATTTTTTATTGTCAACAAATCCCAAAAACTAAACCAACAGTGTGTTTATTTCAAAACTTATCTGTGTCTGTGGCTCTCAGCCTCAAATTCATCAGTACCTACTGAAGACGTACAAAAACCAGCTCAAAAATATGTACTTTCATTTTTTTAAATAAAAGCTACATAATTCCCTAAAGCTCATAGAGACTGTAGATATTGGCAGCTGTTACTTAAATGAGAGTAAGTAGTGCATTTGTTGGGGACTATTTTCAGCTGCCGATTAATATACACTTGGTGTACAAATGAGTATTTACAACAGCAGGACAGTTTAAATGGGAGTCAAAATAAACTACAGGGTCCATGTTGATGGTATTGAAGGAACGTGTCACCCAGTGCAACACAGTGGATTGTTTTAGTGTTTTGAATAATTTCTGGACAATGGAACAGAAGAATAACATATATATTTCCATCTACTTGTTAGAAAGATCGACTCATTGTTGTTGGATTTGTTGACAAAATGGAAAATATAGAATATCACCAGACTTAACCTCTGCGTAGAACAGCAGAAAAAAGGTAAAAATACAGCAGAATGGAAACATATTGATAAGCTGTTACTATTTCTTTCTATGAGTTTCTATGAAAGCTAATTGTTTCCTTTTTGAATAATTTATGTTTCTCCCAGCAGAGAACATGATGTATCCTCTTTTTTGCTTCATTTCTTTGTTGCAGGCATTAATATTAATTCAGGCCAACTGCTAGTTTGTACTTCTTTTTCTATTCAACCCTTTTTTGGACGCATAATTAGAAAAGTTTTTTTTTCCCTTTTTTTCCATGTAAGTGTTTCTTTGTTGGATCATTTATGATTCATGTGTTGTATGAATTAAGACTATTATTTTTATTGTCAATTAATTCTCAATTAATAGATTCACTATTTGATCTGTAAAATGTCCAACCAACAGTCCACAGCCTAAACATATTTAAGTTACTATCCCATAAGATGGTAATGGATAATATTCATGATTTATAGTAAATGGTTAAAAGCACTGGTACGATTCCTCAAGGTGGTGTTTCCCAACCAGAGGGTGGGGACCCCTACAGTGGGTCACAGCTTACATCTGAACGGTCACAAGATTATTAATGGGAAAATGTATTTTCATATTTTCAGATTTTTCTCTAACGTGTGCTTTATTCTTTTGAAATTCTGGATAGTTTTGCCTTTTTCTGGTCTGGTCTGGAAATTCACTTTTTGGTTGAACCGCTTCACAAAACCTGTGACGAATGATAACAAATAATCATTACCGCTTTATTTTACGGACGTCTCCGCTGCTTTAACATCAACTACTGAAATTCACTCCAATTCATAAAATACATCATAATTAAAAAAAGACAATTAAGTCCAAAATAAATTTCACCTTTAGCTGTGAGCAATATTGTTTGTCCCTTATTTGATATTTAATAAAATCCAATATTGGCAAACCAATATCTGTTAAACCCAAAGTTATCAAAGTGTGACTGTTGACCTTTAAGCTGCCATGTTTGTTTTTTTCCCCTGTCCTTTATCCAGCAGCTCCTTCCCCTCCTTTCTCTCTGCAGTATCTCTTTCAGACACATTCATGCATCTAACACTCACACTCTCTCTTTGTGCCTCGCTTGCATGTTTTTGAAGCCAGCGAGAGGTAAATCTTGGCCCTCCGAGTGTTGGTGCAGTCAGTCGGGGTGTTCTGGATATAAACGTTGCTTTAGTCAGGACTGCCTCTGATCTGCCTAATCTCCCCGGGCTGGATTACAGGTTGGGCTCTAATCCGTGAAGTGGGGTCTCTGTGAATGTGCCTCCGAGTGCTCTAATCCAGAGACTGTCAGGTGCTTTAGATGAAAGCTAATTGCATGTCACAGTTTGGGGACCATACATAACGCCGGTGACAACAGAGCGAGTTTCCACAACAAGGAATTAGGTCTGACGATGACTGGGCACGCACTTCAGATGTGCTGTGTAATTTTGATAATCTTGGAAGAAAATAGCAAAGAAATCCCCTCGAAAAAAAAATTGATTCCGGTGACACATCCTCTGACAAAACTATTCATCACATGAAGTTGCAGAAAATGATGGTGCTTTTCAAAACATAGTGTTTTAGGCAATCTAATTTCCTGGTTGACAAAGTGATAAAACTTGAACCAGCCAATTCCTGAACCTGCTTGGATACGCACTGTTTGGGAAATATTCCTCACACTTCCACCTTAAAATGCCGGATCCACTCACACACTGTCACTTATTAGCCTGGCAGTCACTTAAACCAGCTCAAAGCAATTTCCTAATATCCCTTGATCTGGTTTCAGGACTCCGTTGAGACTGAAACCCAGTTACTGAGAAGCATTGGTTAATTACTGCACCGCGAAAATGATATTTCATTTGATCACTAGAGACTACAGTCTTTTTAATGACTCAGAATAGAAAAAATCATGAAGACTAAATGGGGTTTAGAGTTTGCATTAATGGTCAAAGGTCATTTAGAGACCATTTATTATTTTAGAATTACTAGAAACATCTTAATCTGAATTCACGTTTAAACTTGCAAAGGATCAAGTGTTTTTTGTTAATGTAAATGTTTACATACTGCTTTTAATTGTTAAAAAGGGGACTTGCTGTTTTATCTGATTAAATACATCAATTTGTACCATTAAAGCCTCTAAAATGATCAGAAATCACTGAAACATGATCAGACATGAAATATTCTTAAACCCAAAAATATAGACTGCACTGTAATGTCATAATCGACTTTACAGCTCCTTGGCTGACAGTCTGTAAGATACTATTTCACTGAACTTTTACATCCTAAGGAGCTTTATGTTTGACTATAATGGTGCCAATAAATCCCAAACAGGAAGCCTCCCTCATCCTCACACCCACTTTATCTTTTTACAATACATCACCAGAGAGACAACATGACAGACTATTGTTTCCAGCAATGGAAGACAAAAGGAGGTGTTCATTAATACAGTTTAACTGCCCCGCTGCACAAGGAAACTGCTGAAATTCCTATTTTTCTTCACCTTGTCACTACAAACATTTCCCTCTGAAGGTTCTGCATCGTCCTTTTTCTTTTATAAAGCCAACTGGTTGCAAAGATCTGCCTATTTCAGAGCTTCTTCTGGTTTTGAAAAGCTGCGGTCTTCCTGTGTCATGTTGCATTTAAAGAAGACTCAGGTCGTCTTCGGCTATTCAGAAAGAGAGGGAAAGATGTAACAGCCACTAAGCCAAAGTCTCCACAATGCCACTAACGGTTTGTACGCATCAGGTCATTCATCATCGAGGTCTCTTCAAAACAACCGGAGGCCATCTTTTCAAACTCCTCCACTCTGAAGCCAAGTGCATAAAATGAATGTGTGCTTCAAAGAAAGATCACAACTCAGGTTTACTCAGTGAGAGCTCCTCTCACACCCTGGCCTACAGTACTACAATGTCATTCAGTGAACTTTCTGAATGAGAGAGGACCCTATTTTCAGAGTATTGATCGCGGGGTGAAGGTACAAAACATAAACGCTGCGACCAGATAGATCTGCTGTCACGTTCCTCGGCTGGGGTTTGGACATCACTGTCACGGGCCTCTGTGGGGTGCACGGGGAGTCTTCGCTCTCTCATCTGTGTGATTGTTAGAGGAGAGACACAGAATGAATCATCAATCATCCATTCAGGGCACATTCAGCAGGTAATAGTCTGCTGTTGCACCACGTCTGCACCCAAGAAGCGCTTCATTCATCTCGATGTATGGCAGGAATACCCTTAATCTTGATTAGGACGCCCCCGTACAAGACGTTTCACACCCTGTTAAGACTTAGTTACAGCATTAACACTGTTTGTTATAGGTGCTGACATGCTTGGGGACAGATAAATCCATCCAGGTGTATTTGTTGACTTCTTTTTTTATTGTCCCCAGGAGATTTGTCCAGTTTGTTAGGTAGAAAGATGTCAACAGATTCTGAGGAAACACCAAGCGATCATGTGTCCACCCAACACCAATACCAGACAGAACGCTGACATTGTACAATTCTGCAAAATCACAGATTAACATACACAATGTATGTTAATTTATGTATTTTCTACAATATCTAGCCAATACGAAGACAACACATCTCTGATCTCTGCCATGAACGTTGGACACGCTACAACCATGTCCACACTTACTTTCTGCCTCTCTAAATAAAGACTACATTGCTTCCTGTGTTGGAACTGAGCGTAGGCTCTGGATGTAATTCATGAGCTGAAAAATTCATACAAATTCCTATGGATACTGGTCTGATCCACCAGACAGTCCTTCTTTAGAGGATTAATTCAATTTGTAAAGGGATTAAAAATTGATTTAACCCAAGATCTCCCAACAATCGGTTTGGATATTCTTTTATCATTCTTACCTCCGATTTCACCCCATGTTCACCAGATATCATACCAGTGTCCTCTAATTTATTGCCAGTTCTCTGGAGGCATGGCCTATTTGATATAAACTGCCATAACACTGTGAAATCTAGTGTAGTTGCAAGAAGATTTCGCTGACACATGAACATGTCAACTGCAAACAATTTGGCAAAATATGACGGCATTTTGCCCCTCGCTGGTGCTATACCAACATGATTTAAATCAACAATTTTTCCAAACTCAACAGCAGAATTAGCAACTAGAATCTGTTGTTTATCCATGCCCTCCAGAATGACACATACCTGTATAAGCATTTTCTTCACTGTTGCCTTTCTCAGCAGGACGATACTGTTTGTATCCAAAACCATGACGAATCACTGTTGAAAAATCCATCGGTTTTCTGATCTGTTGTGGTTAAGCATTGGTTAGGGCTGAGGTGCAAAACTGGCCTGGTTGAGGATATAGGAAAAATGTAGTGTACCCTGTTAAGGGTCGAGTGCCTTTATCATCATGGTCAAAATAATGAGAGCTTCATGAAGTTAATGAAACGATCATGGTCATTTTTTTGTCCAATGTTTTCTCTGGCCTCGTCCCTCTGTGGACTTTGATCTATTTCCTTCTTCACTCAGGACAAGAGTATAAATCCTACCGATCACTAGTGGGCTTTGTCACCTGAATGTAAACATACATCGTTTTTGGCCATTTGCTAACATGAGTGATGCTGTCATCTTTCTTTTGGAGGACAGTACAATTCAAATGATCGTACATCAGTGGTCATAATGTCATTTTGGGCATTTGATCCGTATACCATGCATTAATATTCCCGGACAAAATGTATATATTCTCTCTGTGTAATTGTCTGTCAACACGTGTATTTTGATGCTTTTAGAGTGAATTTTCTCAATTTTTTTTTTTCTTCTTCCAGGTCAGCAGTGCTGATTCACCAAGTTCAGGAAATTCAGACTTAAGAGAAAGCTCAAAATCCAAAGTGAAGACCTACTGGACCGAAAGCAGCAAAGCCTTCTCCATCAGCCGTCTGCTGTCCCAGACCCTCTATGGCAAAGAGAACTTCACCTCTCTGGATCTGAACTACTGATGAGGCAGACTCCTTCTCTAAACAGGAGCAGTGGAACTGGCTTTACAACGCTTCAAACCCCCGCGACCCTCGATCCAGGACAAAAAGGAGGCCCATCGTCAAGACCGGCAAGTTCAAGAAGATGTTCGGTTGGGGTGACTTTCATTCTAACATCAAGACGGTGAAGCTCAACCTTCTTATTACTGGTAAAATCGTGGATCACGGTAACGGGACATTTAGCGTCTACTTCCGTCATAACTCGACCGGTCAGGGCAACGTGTCCGTGGGACTTGTTCCTCCGACCAAAGCTGTGGAGTTCCAGGTCCACCAGCCGCACCAGCAGTACCACCACCATCACCACCAGCAGCAGCAGACGGCTCTGGAGACCAAGGACACCAAGTTGTTCAACTGCAGGGTGGAGTATGAGAAGGTGGAGAAGGGCACCAGGAACTCACTGTGTGCCCATGACCCCTCGCAGAGCTGCCCACAGGAGCAGACCCAGAGTCACGTGTCCTGGCTGTGCTCCAAGCCCTTCAAAGTCATCTGCATCTTCATCACCTTCTACAGCACCGACTACAAGCTGGTGCAGAAGGTGTGTCCAGACTACAACTACCACAGTGACACCCCCTACCTCCCCACCGGGTGATCAGGTGACCAGACAAGGGAAAAAAAAAAAAAAAAAAAAAGACACAGAGACAGGCTGTCGGGTCCTGAGCGATGTCAGATTATTTGAATGAAAATGGAGTCAAGACACTTCAAACTTGAAATGTTGACAAGCATTATTACAGCTAACATATCCTTGTCGCGAGACTGATATTGCTCCAATGAACAGACCTGCCCTGAGGTCATTATGAGAGCATTTAGGGAAGCATTTATAGGCTTGCAATACTCATATTATATGCATAGCTGCTTACATCGAAAGGAAATTCTCAAGCCAACCGTAAAAATATGCTGATTGTATTTATGTAAATATTGTGGATTCCACACAAAGACCAGAAAACAATTTTATTAATGTTTTCTCCTGCTAATTTTGTTGTTTATGTTGATAGTGTACTTCCGTCTCAATCATGCTTTCTGTCTTTTCCAATCAGTCTCTGGCAATCATTGCAAACACGTAAATGTCAATGCAAATAAGAAGAATCTGTCAGTATGCATTAGAGGGCATAATGGAAAAAGCAAACATATTCTGAGTGGTGTTGTTTTCTGCAGTGTGATTGTTAGAGTGAATATACCTCTCTGATATTGTTGTTGGAATCTCTTCCATGTCCATGCATGAACCGAATGTGGTAAACAACTGAAATAATGTCCATCTATATTTTCATGTTATTGCAGCTGTCAGAAATAATCTTCATCAAGTCACAATTGTTACAGGAGAAAAAGAAAAAAAAATACTTCTATTTTAATTCTGTGTTATGTGTTAGCAGGTTTAAAGCCAGAGGTGGTGCACAGTAAATGAAACCAATGGAGGGCTCCCGTCAGATCAAACATAAGCAAGTAAATGTTGCAATAAATTAATAAAACTTGCCGAAGTCACACACGATGACAGAGATACAGAAGATCTTTTTTCTGCACTATTCCATAAAAAAAAATCAAACATTATTCTGCTCTAATTCTGTTGTTTTGAAAGTCCTGCATTTCCATTTTAGACATTTAGACACAGCTCTTATTTTTGTGAACTTACAAGTCCAGTATAATTAATTTCAACTCCTGCATCACTAACATGACAAGCAGCCAATAGTAAGATGTGTCAGAGCCACAGAGCCCCCGCGTTATCCAAAAATAACTGTTCACACCAGAGCATCATTTATACAGAAAAGTGCTAAATAATGAGAAAAAAACAAGGTCAAAAATGTTTCCAAATGTTTAAAAAACAGATATTAGAAGAGGTGAATGTGGAAATTATAGATGCTGATTTTCTGAGGTCCATGTAACAAAGGCTGAAGAAGAACAAAAAACTGCTAAAATATGAGAAGTGGTAAAATGTGGTTTCTTGCTCTAGAGTAGACAGGACATATATTGAACAGCAGGTGCTAATCACACATTCCACCCATCAAACGTTTGCACCTCTGGTTATCAAAAAAAAAAAAGGCAAATTCTGGATGAGACTAACTCTGGCTGTTAATGATATTGGATGTTCCAATTGGCTATTAAACCTTCATTACATAAATTGGGAGCCAGTGGCTCCATGTGAAGCATTTAGAGGAAATGAACACAGTGTAAGTGGGAGCTCTGCAGAGTCAACACCATAGAAAGAATGAATTAAAGTGCCGATAGAAAACCTGTAAAAAAGTACAAATGTGCACCTAGGGGTGCAATCACGGCTGTCTATTTAAATTCAGTGCTTTTTCATAGTGTACGCCATGGTATACGCAACGCAGTAACTGCTAATGGCAACCTGGACGACATCCAATATGCCAACATGGGGTGTATTTTCTGACAAGGCGGGCCAAAGAATAGGGGTCTGCCTGTGGGATGAGTGAGCATAAAGAGGAATTTATGATGTGGAGGAACAAGGCTGGCAGAAATCACTGGAAGCACCTGACTCGTAAATTGAGAGCATGTTTCTGTCACCGAGAAGAAGGAATGACTAATGTCTCAGATTGCTGTTTGGGCCAGTTCTTTCATCTCAATAAAGTGTCTTTGATATCTCTCCTACCCCTGCCCAAATGTGCCAGGGACAGTTTGTTCAGCTTCAAAGAATTAAAGCAGCACTTTGCCGAGACAATGCAGCCTCATTATGCACATAATCTTACAAGTGTAAACAGTTTGGCACAAAAGTGTTTGGTGTGAGCGCTGCTGAGAGATGGATCTGTTCCTTGATTGATGTCGTCTGAAGGTAGAGCAGTGTTGTCTCCTGTTAAAGGCCAAAATAATAATAGATAATACCACATGTATCCACAACTTAAAGCTGCACTAATCAATATTTTAACAGAAGTGACAAACAAAGAGAATTATTGCCCGACTCTGCAGTTCCCTCAGCTTTTGTGTTTAAGCATCTTTTAGCTCAGTGTTTTGATGAGATCATCGTTGTTTAAAACAGCCACAGATGGAACTAGTAGGTGAACATAATGAAGCATTAATGCTGCAATCAGACTACACATTTTTTTTTGTTTTTCACGAGGGTCAGAGTAGGTAATCATGGGGTCATAAATTCAACCCACATCTTTGACCTGAACCAATCACGGTTCCTGTCCTTGTTCTGTCATCCTATTGGTCAGTATGAAGGATCACATCATAGGAGATGTCACACTAGCCAGCAAATTAAAACCAATTCTGACATGCTAGACTTTTTGATGGGTGTTTTCGGGGTGTCCCAGACACCACATCACTGGTCTTTGATTATGTCACACTTACAAGGCCCGTTTGTCTTTCCTGGCATTCATATTCTGGCCAGATGCTGAAAATTGTCACGACAACACTGTGTCACAATCAGGCTGAATTCATGTAGTCTGGACTGGACTTCAGCAGCTGATGAGCCAGATATTTTCATTTAACAGACCAGAGGAGAGTGAATGTCTTACATTCGCTAAGTGGCCAGAAACACGACTCATCAGTACTATGGTTTGTCTATTTAGTTTATGGATTTTATGTCACATCTAATAGTTATCCTGATTTAAAACAATCTTCAGCATCTGCAGATATTACTAACTTCAGTTTTATAATCCCTATTTTTAAAGACCTCAGTGTTAATATTTTTTGGGACGTTTTGTGCTGTGCAGCTAATCTTTTGTTAACTTTCAGATCACTGATTGTACCTTCAGCAGAACTCCATGAAATTATTAAATGGCAGGGATGTAGCAGGTAGAGTAATATAATTAAAAAGTAGGAAACGCAGCTTTTCAGAAGTGAAATTCAAATCAGTCTCAAATATCTAATAACCTCAATTCAGCAAATGTCTTTCTTGGAGAATAATTTCCACAACAGGGAGAGGTTGGGTTCGTTTAATTCCTCTTGAAAGCCAACATTTCTTAAATTATGGTAATTTCAAAGCACCATTCTACCCGGCAACAAGACAAACTAGCCGTCTCCTTTGAGAACCGTCCATTTAACGAGCTCTCAGTGTATGAATGAAACCCACAGCATTACAACCCGGCAGTGTTTGGACGTCTAAGTTATCTTTGGGCCCAGATCTTCTCCCTCGGTTCAGTTGTCCTGGGCCGGAGCCATCCATGCCTGCCGTCTATCCCCTAGCTCGCCCACAATCCCTGATTAATGTGGTCTGGGCGGGAGCTGTCAGAAATGGCAGAGAGAATCATGGGATTTCTCCTTCAGAGTCCCAATGACACCCAGCAGCTGCAGGAGTAAACAGATGACTAACCACTGGCCTTTTGGCAGCCTGTGGAGATTCACACGGAGGGAGGGCTGTGAACGTTGCTTTGACATTTAGGTGGATTAGAAAGTTCTTGGGTTCTGCTCTCGTGGTGTCAGAGGTGGTTGGCATAGTAATTATTTGCGTCTTGGTTTTCTTCCGCTTGACCCCCAACCGCAGGGGAAAATGTAGAGCTTCGTTTTTCCACTCACAAACGTTTGTTCAAACGAGATGTTTAAGTGTAAAACATCCTCACATGCCTCATTTATAAACAAATCACATTTTGTTTGCACAGCTACAGAAGAAATAATAGGTATCTCACTTTAAAAAACAACAACCAATTGTCATTTCAGATCATGTCCTGCTGCAGAATTCATTTCAAATCTGGGGCTGAAGCTGTCCTGAGGCACAGTTTTGTGCGAGGTATTGACATATTAAAGGCTCTATCAGACAATGGCTGGTGGTTTTTTTTGTTTTTTGGTTTTTTTTTGTGTGTGTGTTTTTTTTTCTTCCTTTTTTTAAAATCACAAATAAATTACTGTCCTCAAAACACTATTACTCCTCCGGAAATGAAAACTCACTCATTGTGAATGTCTCATATCAGGTAAAAAACTGGAGAGAATTAATTAACCTTTGTCATTTTAATTGCTTTAGTGACAGCTGTCCTTTGGTGCTGGAGCTATCCTAATGCACATACTGTGGGCTTGTCAATTACTTTCCCAGTGAATAGATTAAAACGCCACAGAGGATAGAGTCATTTCATTAGTCAGACTTAATGCCCCCTAGACATAACCAGGTACGAACACTTCACCCCTAAATATGCAGGGAAATGAACAATACTATTAAGCCCATATGAATCGAATGAATTGTGGCAACATGAAATTAAGTTTACGCTCTATTTAATTCTGTCCCGCTGCTTATATTACATTTGGTATACAGAATTTTCTTTGTAAGGCTGTGGAAATTAAGAATATTTCCAGCCTTTTAATAAAAGGTCTCTGAAAGACTGAAATGCAGGGCACCTGTGTGCCACAGCTAATTGTTCTAATGGATGTTAGCATCATAGCGCTGTCAGTTCTTACCACACTGGATAATGGCTGACAGCAGTGACTGTGTAATTCTCTCATTTTGCTGCTCGCACATCTATGATCTAATGCTACTCAGCTCATCATGAATCTGAGAGAAATTAGGCCGCTTTCAAATATCTGTCAGCTGGATGTCTCGGCTGCTTTCAACACCACATGTCTCCAAGTCTCCACCCTTTACCACATTATATGAAGACAGGAGCTGTTCTCACATTTTCTCAGCCTGCTAACCCTTTTTTTTCCACTGTGAGGATTTTCACACTCATGCATGTGGAGTATCAAGACTTATGCTCTTATAAAATTACAATGAATGTAACAGATTTATTGAAATGAATCTTAAATACTCGGATTACAGAATCCCATCATTACAAGAAACAGTAAGAGCAACAGTTAGAGATACAGAGACTGGGTCACTATAGCACAGACACAATAATAGCTTAACTTTATCCGAGACCTGTGAGTAGAGAAGAGTTAGTGTTAGTTTTTAAATAAGGTGTTATGATTGTGAACTGTCATATTTTACGCCACCTCTTCTACAAATAACAAAACATTTGTGACAATTTGGAGGTAAAAATTAAAATAGTTTTGTCTGAGTCAGAATAACCACATTCTAGTTTTGGGTAAATAACCCAAAAGTAATATAAAACATTAACACTAACACTGGGTCACAGCAAGCAACCCAGTGGTACTGGGTTAAGTTAACCCAGTATTCAGTCTCTGCTACACTGACCTGGTCACTGAGTCAATTGTAATTTGCTTCAATTGATTTTAATTATAGTTTTGTCAATATTTCAATGTAGTGCTGTAGTGCAGACACAAAAAGTCTATTCATCTATTAGTCGATTAATAGAATATTAATCGTCAAGAATACTGATACTGACTATATTTACAATTCATCTGTTGATTACTTAATCTCTTAATCATTTAGTCTGTAAGACATTAAATAATAATGAAAAATGTCCATTGCATGTTCTCAGACTCAGCTGGGTTTGTCTGTCCAACAGTCCAGAAAGCAAAGATATTCAATTTATAATGATAACTCAAAACTCAAGTCTTCAGTGTATAGTTGATAATGGTAGTAGTACAAATTTGCCTCCAAGGGACGAGACCTGAGGAAAAGCCTGTTCTGTTGGACGAAACAATCTGAATGTGTCACCAGGGGCTAAGGAAAACTGTGATGGGCATTTTTCAATATTATCTGGCCTTTTAATGACTAAATAATGAGGCAAATAATAATTAAAACAAATTAAGAGATTCATTGCTAACAAAAATAATAATTAGTTCTGGTCCTGTATCAGTCAGATTATAAGGACAGCTTGGAGCTGTCCACTCTTAATTTATCTAACAGTTAAAATGTTTTAAAGAGCAACTAGCAAGTTGAATTTCTTCCAGGATTTATACTTTATGTTTCATGACAATGATCATTTGAAAAGTTAAAAATGTGATTTTATCAGTTATCAGACATCAAGTAGAAATTAGAGAACAAAGTAGATGTTTCTAAGAGACACAGTGCAACACCACTATGATGATTAAAATCTTACAAATTCATTTACAAAAATTAGTCATGCAGACCAAATGGCTTCCAAAGAAACATCTCAGCAGTAAGTAAGTACCTCAACATCGACTAGAGCGTCTTAGCACTAAGTTGTGTTTGTTAAACTAATTTCTGCTCATCAGGTTTCTCATATGCAGTTTCCCACTTCTCATAAGAGGTAGCTTTATCAAACCAGACTCAGAAGTATTTGATGGCCAAGATGTTTTTTTCCTGAATGACATGAGATATAAGAGGATTACATGGCTCATGAATATGGCCTTTTTCTATCCTCTGATTTACTGCTATCAGAAATCCTCATCTTCATCCATAACAGGCTGCTACACAACACAAATGCTGATGTTCTCATGTCTGAATAGCTCAGATTTAATTTCAGTTAAGGAAAAGAAAAAAATAAGGTAAATGTGTATCAGCTGAATACAGTATATCTGTGTGTGTGTGTGTGTGTGTGTGTGTGTGTGTGTGCGCGCACTCGCGCACTGACGCTAACCCCCGACAATTAGGCTCGTTCACAAGCAGCTGCACCTGAGAGAAAAGAAGCAACTGGTTGATGATCTATTTTTATGATACACAATGCTGTCAGTGTATATTTACTGAAACAACAGCAGGGAGGGGTGATGATTACCAAATTTCACCTTGTCAAAAACATCACTAAGTATAGAGCTAGGTGATGCTATTTATACCAGACAAAGGCACAATAAAGAACAGACTGATACTCCTCTCCATCATTTACATCTTCAGACAGGCAGAGAAAACCACTAAGGTATCACATTTTACCACTGCACTTGGTTATGTATCAAAACATCAAGGTGCTGGAGTCAGTGTTAATTGTTGGGGCCCATACAAAAAGCTGCCTGCATGATGAGTAGACCATTTTCTTGTGTCATAGTCTAAATATATAGTACAGTTTTCCTTCGCCGTCCTGCCTTTAAAACAAGCCGGCAGGTAAAACAATCAGGGCCGGCTTGCACAGGAGCTGGGGCTTCGTTTGCCATTGATTTATATCTTAAACAACCTCTCCTGGTGCTTCCACTGCTAAAGGTGAGACGCACAGCCAGTGTTTGTGACAGAGATGGACTAGGCGCGGTGGCAAGAGAGAGAGGGATGATGCCGTTTTAAAAAATGCATCACCATTAAATCAAAGAGTAACCTTGAACGAGTTCAGGCCGGTGCCAGCACGGTGACACGCTCTGCCCTCAGCACTCGGTGCCACGGAGCATGCCAAACAGCAGGGAGAGAGAGCTGCAACGCTCTGATACAGGTTAGGCCGGTAGTGCTGGGTAACGGTCCAGCTCCTCACTGACCAAGGGCATTCATGCTGACATTTTGTCCAACTTAGAGCTCAACATGTTATAGACAAAACCTATGTAGTCTGAGGAACGGGGATGTCCTTGCAAATTGCCTTGGAAAAGTTGACCAAAATTATTTGAAAAAATCCCTGTTAACCACTTGGACTTGGTGCTAATCAAATCAAAAATGTGTGCACAGATGGTGCAGAGTTAGAAACCACTGGTCCAACATATGTGATGGTGCTACCTGATGTTAGACTAAAACCTTCTCTGACCTTTTCTCTTTGTCGCACTCGTGTTTTTGTGCATTTTCACGAAGAAAAGAAAATGGGAATGGTCAAGAAACACTTTCATAATGAGAAAATACCAAACGTGAATATGAGATTATTTTTATTATTCTTGTTTGCTGCAAGACAAACTCCCCAAGCTATTACACGGGCTTTAGCACAGCAGACTAACAAAGCATTAGAGTGTAGCCTAGAGGAGGAAAAATTAAACCCCACCGGTCCTTCAGCTACAACAGCTGAACTTTACACATTACTTGTTCATGCAGATTACTAAATCAAGGAACTACACTTATTTATGCTTTTTAATAAGGCACTAAAGCCTCAGAGGAAATTCTTTATTGAGACGACTTGTGGAAAGGCTGTGCAGCTGCTGAGTCCCACCAAAGTACCCATATTTTCAGTAAATAATGTCTTCTGGGCTGTTATGGTATACATAAAACAGTTACTAGTGCATGTGGACCGACTGAGGTAGTGTGCATACATTAGAAATAAAAATAACTTGCAAGAAACATCCCTTTAGATTAGATTTCTGGGAGAAGCTATCTGCAGTATATAACTTATTTTTAAATCTAACTTCCTCCACTTCTCCCACATTCATTGAGACATGTCATCCATCTATCTCGGCCTCCGGCTGCAGTAGTTCCTCGACCATGAGTGGCTGCTGCAGCGGGGCTGTATTTCAGCATGTTGAAGTGCATGGAGAATTCCCATGAAGGGTAAGGGATTATGGATTTTGGCCTCTAAGCTGCCTGGATGCCCAGCGAGGATGTCTCTGAGCGTAGTAATCTTCAAACACCACGCAGAGTGATGAGTGGGCACTGAGGAGTTCTACTCAGGATCTAAATGTGTTCCAGCAAGTTACTGGTGAGAGAGAGAGAGAGAGAGATATAAAACGAGAGGAGTGAGGGTGGGGGGGGGAGAAAACACCATTTGGTGCAGAAATGGAAAGGATCGACTCAGTGGCTCCTTCAGGCAAGAGACACTTTTGATCCTGTGACCTGTTTTGAGCTATAGTCTGTGTCGAAAACTTGCGCCAAGCAAGGGATCATATTGGAGTGGTGCGAATGTAAATGTCATGGTTCCCCATCACCACACATAACGGCGGATGGAAAAAGTCAATTGAGCAATTTTTGGGGTCAGGTCGGGCACTCTTGGGGGGTTGCAAACCTTCATAATGAGGGCACGCTCAAGTCTGGTTTAGACTGCGTCCCAGAAACAAGACTCAATGTGTTGGGCACTCTGGCATTAGCTACTGCTGGTGCACAGTAGCTGATAGTGGGATTTGAAAGAAAGGGCTCATAAATACAAAGGAAACCTCATGAATGGTGCCCAGCACACGAGTTGGAGTCAGGAAATGTCAGAGAAAATCAATAGTGACACGCGTCCCTGATCAATATCAGGAAGGAATTTCTCTGACTCTGTCCTGATTCAATTAAACCCCCAACAACATCACTTAAATTAAGGCCCTGATTGTTTCCCTGTCTTATTTAAGTGAACTCAAATTGCTTTGATACCATCATGGACCTGAAGATAAGGTGGGTGCAGTGCAGGAGGAGGATCAGATGGGGTGAAGGACACCAGTCTTTATGGAGATTATATCCTCTCCTTAAGAGACACGTCTATCTGCTCATATCAAAAGCCGTGAGATGATGTCAGGGGTCAGGGTTTGGAAGGTGGCTGAGGTGTGCTGGGGAACATCCTCTGGGAAATCAGAGGGTATTATGATACTAAAGATGCTAAATAACCCAATAAACAACAACATGCTTGTTTCCATATTGAACCGAGGATGAAAATGAAACTGTATTGTGCAGACACTGACCTCAGGGTGTTCAAGGATCAAAGGGTTCAACGTTCCCTTGGTGATAATCAAATTAAGCTTAACATAAAACACACGTTCCAAATATAAATCCATAACCTACTGTTTAAATGTGCCTTACTGTGCTTTATCAGTAAAACTGTGTGAGCTGCATGCTGCTCCCTCACACCTCGTGACTGTGTGCAGCACAAATACTGTCCAAGGCTACAAACAGGTACATCAATTTGGAGCATGACAAGAAATTCCCTTTAGGTGACAACAAAATGTACATGCTATTAGATCAGCTGCAGTATAGTGTGATGGAATAAACTGAAGCCAACAGATGAAAGCTCGGGGCCCCAAACAGAGAGGAGAGGAGACTATTAAGGTGCACTGCCCTTACTTTAGGTTACACTGCCATCCTTTGGACAAATACAGAACTAAACAGTGGTGGATGTTTCATGTGCAGAGTGATGGTGGACTGTAAAGACAAAATACAAGTGGTGGACAGGAACTATGCAGTCACATGTCTCCTTCCTTTAATTGTAAACTTGACTTTTTATATAACAAATTTCTGTTTTTATATGTTTTATTTCTTATATTGAGAGTTTTCTCTTTATATATTCTACACAGTATGTACTTAAATTCTTTTCTCTTTACTACTGTGTACAATTTATTCCTTATATCCTGTCATTGTCTTATTTTCCCACCCTTGTTGAAAATGTCTATTTGCTTAGGGTAACAAAATGTAACTTCGCTGAGCAGCAGCGCCCTCTGCAGCCATGAGAGGGAATTAATTCTGTTTTGCAGTTTTAATATGCAGAAGTCAAAGATTTCCCCGTCAAAAACAGTTAAGTGGCAGCTGTTGTTGTGTTACTGTAAAATTAATGACATCTTACAGTGGTGGCAATTATTACTAAATGATAAAATTATTGTTGAATTATTAGCCTAAGTGTGTGTGTTTGTGTGTGAGTGTGCACACACTCCATATACTGTATAGAAGTACACACATACATAGTGAAGTGCCTACAATGTATCCAACTTGACTGCAGTCATCACCAGTCATGTTGACCATTAAGTCAGGTGAAATCCATGTCAATGCACCTCTTTTTGAGTGACTAGACCAGCCTTAATGTGACTGATCTTACATACATGGTCGCCATAGCACCAAAAACCTCTGTCTCCGCGCTTATCTTGCCCGGATGTATTCTAAAAGCAGCCAGATGCGGTCGCTAGGCCAAACAGAATCAGCTGGCCAATTGGCTTTTTTTTTTTCTGCCGTTGGCTTACGTGCGTTGTCATTGGTCGCGTCGGGTGTCGTCATTGGTTGTGGCCATTGGCCTCTGCTTCTGGGAGGAGCAGAGAGGCGGAGAAAGGAAATCAGGAAAACAGTTTATAATCCGTGCTGAAAGCATCACTTCGGTTTGGCTACATTGTGAGAATAGGTAATTAACCGAGAAGCCTGGATGCTTAAACAAGCTTTGGAGCTGCTTTTCTGTCGGACAGGAGTGAGGCTGGACACCGAATACACCTGAGACGCGAAGGTGAGGTTAAGGAGTAAACTAGCTAGCGGCTAGCGTTAGCGCTAGCAGCGAGCGTTAACATTAGCCTTGTCTTTTACAGACATTTTTGACCGTATTTCGATTTTAATCGTTTTTATTGCGTGGGTAAGAGTGTGTTTGTGTTTCCGTGGCGTCCCTGACGTGAGTTGCGAGTGGGGACGGGTTAAAACACAAGGAGCTCCTTATAGTCTGTTTAAATACCTGTTACAATTTACAGTCACTTTATTAACATTTGGCACCTCTGTGACTTTGTGTTACAACCTTATCATTGTAACCCAGTTTATAGCGGTCTATCACGTCGTTGTCATCGTTTTGTATTTATTTGTGGTCTATTTGTATTACATTGCGTCTGTATCTGTCTGCTTTGCACCTGGATATCAGCGTTAGCATTAGCATCCAGCGTGGTCATGGTTTCTGGTCTGCCGCGGCCTTTTTCCTTTTTGTCGTCGTTGTTATTTGCATGGGTTAAAGTGTGTTTGCGTTTCTGTGACTATAGTGTACCTGACATGAGTTGTGGGCACCTAATGAGGGCAAGGTAACTGTGTAGTTGCCTGTTTGATTATCAGGTCGTTGTGATCATTTTGTGTCTCTTTGTGGTCTTATCGCATCATTATGCGTCTTTACTTCCATCTTAAGACAGAACTGCTATAAACTTAAAAAACTTAACTTAAACTTAAAATTAGCAGAGTGTTTATCACTGCTGTTTATGTGAGTAGCAGCCATCTTTGATTCATATGTCGGGATTGGTGGGTTTTCTCAGACTTTCCGGGTTGGAAATCCGACTTCATGAGGCATTCCAGTTGACTAGGAACTCAGAAATTCCGACTTCTAAGTACATCTGGAACACACCATAATATCATCTAGATGCAGCTGGATACCGTCTCACGAAACAGCTTTTCACCTGACGAAAAATACTGCCACAGTTTAATATCGGTTTAGTTTATGTTTTAAATAGCCATACCACAGCCTACATTTAAACAACGCACAAACGTTATGATCCAACAAATGGAATTTATTTAATGTAGTCAGCATGACTGAACTCTGAGGGATGTCTAGTTCATGTCGAAGTCGTGCTAAATGTGTAAAATGCGAGTCGAGCCACATGACACAACAACAACACTGAGTGAATGAAACAGCGGGGATAAAACCAAACTTTTGAGTAAAAAAAGTTTACTAGTTAAAAGGGATAACTCCGTTATTTTTGACTCTGGGTCGCGTTTTTGGGTGTAAATAATGAATAAAGACAAAAGTCTTAGGAGGAGTGAACCCGGACACCGTTAACAGCTGCTACTATGTAAACGTCCACATCAGTAGTGGTTCGCCAGAGTGGTTCGTTTTGTCACTGACAGGCTCAAAATTGTTATTACAATTACCTGACGACGTTATGGACAGGATTCCTACAGAGAAAGGTCTTTTTATTCACCTGAAACACCACTTTTTTAATGTCAACCAGACTCAATTGACATGAACGGTCATTTAAGCAGAACACAGGAGCTGCTGAAATACCGCTGCCTCGATATGTTAGTGTGCTAGCTATCGTGTGGTACATTATTTCAGTAAATGTGAACACTTCTTCCACCACTGAAAGTAACACAGTAACACATATCCTCTCAGTTGTCAACTAATTTTACCCGTCACACAACGCAGGATACCGGCCAAAATATGCCGGTTAACGTAAACTCTGATGTACAAGATCTCGTTCCACCCCTAGTGATAAGCTATATGTTTGTTAGGACTTGATGCTTGATTGAGCACAGTTTTGTGTTAAAGACTTGAAAACTACATTTAGACTCTGTTTCCCTCCACAATGTATGGGCTGAGATTACAGTTAGAAATCATTCCACAAAAATTTAAGCTTTCAAAATCAAAATTATACTTTCAGATTTTTTACATTGTTTTTCACTTTTAGGTCAGTCAAGTTTTATTTTTAATTGTCAAGGCTTTAGTGTATGGGTGTTAGTGGCAAAACGTTTCCACTCCTATTTTGTATTATTTAGTTAATCAATGTTTCAAGTGTTGAACTTGTGTTTTCCAGGTCTACTTGTTCAGCTTCTGCAACCTAGACAGACACACCAACATCACCATACAGACCAACAGGTATGTGTCCAAAACCCTAACTCTAAAAATATGTGTTGCTGAGCTGAATTATCAATGTCAGCAATTGCTTTAGTTTTTTGTTTAGTGTCACTGGATAAATCCCAGCTCAAACCTTGGTATTTTTTAAAACTAAGTACTGAATATAATAAGACCTTACTGATTGTGTCTATTAACCAGAAAAAAAGTACTGTAATTGCTCAGAGCTCAAGGTGAGGTTTTCAGATGTCTTTTTTTGCTTAATCAACAGTATTTACTATTTATCATATGTCAAGTAAACTATTAAATTCTCACCTTCCAAGCCTCTGTCTTGAAGCACATGTATGTATCAGAATAGTTACCAATGTTTTCTCTGTGGACAAATTGACTGTAGCTCTCCTCACCTTCTCTCCAAACAATATTAAACACATCAGAACCAACAAATGCTAAATTTTCTGTCTTGGATTGTTAATGTTAAGGATTTGTCAAAATGGGACTGAAAAGTATCTTAATGTTCATGAGTGTACATGATCAAAAAAACTTAATCTTGTGTATCTGCTAGACATGCTATCTCTGATTTCATGGCTAAACTGTTAATGAGGATTAGGTAGTAGTGTATTGATCATTTTCTTTTGTATGTTTCTCTCAGATTTCTTCCAGGTGTCACCACTTCATCCATGACATCATCCGTGATCGCAGAGATATGGTCCATGATCGGAGAGACATTGTTGAAGATGAGGGAGACATCGTCCATGATCAGAGACATTGTCCACGATCGCAGAGACCTTGTCAAAGATGAGAGAGACGTTGTCCATGATCAGAGACATTGTCCCATGCTTCGCAGAGCTCCACGATCACAGAGATATGGTCCATGATCGGAGAGACATTGTTGAGGATGAGGGAGACATCGTCCACGATCAGAGACATTGTCCACGATCGCAGAGACCTTGTCAAAGATGAGAGAGACGTTGTCCATGATCAGAGACATTGTCCCATGCTTCGCAGAGCTCTGCGCAAGAATCGGTAGAGACACTGTGGTTCCTCGATTCGACGGCATGACCGCGATCAGGAGACATTGTTAATGATCACAGAGACACCGTCTATGATCTCAGAGACATCGTCCACGATCACAAAGACATTGCCCATGGTTGTAGAGACTTTGTCCATAATCTCAGAGACATTGTCCGCGATCACAGAGACGTAGTCCGCAATCCCAGAGAGTCTTCGTACAATGAAGAAGTTCTTTGAGACCAGGACAGAGACCTCCAGGTAATTCACAAATAGCTTTACATCAACTGTCCAACACAGAGCACTGAAAGTAAATTGTTTATGCTCAGTCTTTGATCTTCAGTCTGAATGATTTGTAATTTGTCAAAAAACAGACTTAACCCATGAATGAAGTTTATTTACATAGTTCATGTTAGAACAGTTCAAAGAAAAGGAGGGAAATGAAAATGTCATTGTGTAGTAAGGCATAAAAACGTTTTGTTAAATGTTTGGTTCAACTGTAATGTTGAATAATTATCTGTTTTCATGGTTAAACTGTTGATGAGGAATAGGTAGTAGTGTATTGATCATTTTCCTTTGTATGTTTCCCTTAGATTTCCTCCAGGTGTCACCAATTCGTCCATGACATAGTCCACAATCACATAGACATTGTCTACGATTGCAAAGACATGCCCCATGATCGGAGAGACATTGTTGAGGATGAGGGAGACATCGTCCACGATCAGAGACATTGTCCACGATCGCAGAGACCTTGTCAAAGATGAGAGAGACGTTGTCCATGATCAGAGACATTGTCCCATGCTTCGCAGAGCTCTGCGCAAGAATCGGTAGAGACACTGTGGTTCCTCGATTCGACGGCATGACCGCGATCAGGAGACATTGTTAATGATCACAGAGACACCGTCTATGATCTCAGAGACATCGTCCACGATCACAAAGACATTGCCCATGGTCGCAGAGACTTTGTCCATAATCTCAGAGACATTGTCCGCGATTACAGAGAGTCTTTGTACAGTGAAGAAGTTCTTGGAGACCAGGACAGAGGCCTCCAGGTAATTCACAAACAGCTTTACATCAACTGCCCAACACAGAGCACTGACACTAAATTGTTTATGCTCAGTCTTTGATCTTCAGTCTGAATGATTTATAACTTGTCAAAAAATAGACTTAACCCATGAATGAAGTATATTTACACAGTTCATGTAAGAACAGTTCAAAGAAAAGGAGGAATTTAAGGATAAAATGAAAATGTCAAAACGTGTCATTGTATAGTGAGGCATAAGAAATTTGGTTAAATGTTCTGGTTCAGTTGTAATATTGAATAATTATCTGTTTTCATGGTTAAACTGTTGATGAGGAATAGGTAGTAGTGTATTGATCATTTTCCTTTGAATGTTTCTCTCAGATTTCCTCCAGGTGTCACCACTTCATCCATGACATCGTCCACGATCACAGAGATATGGTCCATGATCGGAGAGACATTGTTGAGGATGAGGGAGACATCGTCCACGATCAGAGACATTGTCCACGATCGCAGAGACCTTGTCAAAGATGAGAGAGACGTTGTCCATGATCAGAGACATTGTCCCATGCTTCGCAGAGCTCTGCGCAAGAATCGGTAGAGACACTGTGGTTCCTCGATTCGACGGCATGACCGCGATCAGGAGACATTGTTAATGATCACAGAGACACCGTCGATGATCTCAGAGACATCGTCCACGATCACAAAGACATTGCCCATGGTCGTAGAGACTTTGTCCATAATCTCAGAGACATTGTCCGCGATCACAGAGACGTAGTCCGCAATCCCAGAGAGTCTTCGTACAATGAAGAAGTTCTTTGAGACCAGGACAGAGACCTCCAGGTAATTCACAAACAGCTTTACATCAACTGTCCAACACAGAGCACTGAAAGTAAATTGTTTATGCTCAGTCTTTGATCTTCAGTCTGAATGATTTGTAATTTGTCAAAAAACAGACTTAACCCATGAATGAAGTTTATTTACATAGTTCATGTTAGAACAGTTCAAAGAAAAGGAGGGAAATGAAAATGTCATTGTGTAGTAAGGCATAAAAACGTTTTGTTAAATGTTTGGTTCAACTGTAATGTTGAATAATTATCTGTTTTCATGGTTAAACTGTTGATGAGGAATAGGTAGTAGTGTATTGATCATTTTCCTTTGTATGTTTCCCTTAGATTTCCTCCAGGTGTCACCAATTCGTCCATGACATAGTCCACAATCACATAGACATTGTCTACGATTGCAAAGACATGCCCCATGATCGGAGAGACATTGTTGAGGATGAGGGAGACATCGTCCACGATCAGAGACATTGTCCACGATCGCAGAGACCTTGTCAAAGATGAGAGAGACGTTGTCCATGATCAGAGACATTGTCCCATGCTTCGCAGAGCTCTGCGCAAGAATCGGTAGAGACACTGTGGTTCCTCGATTCGACGGCATGACCGCGATCAGGAGACATTGTTAATGATCACAGAGACACCGTCTATGATCTCAGAGACATCGTCCACGATCACAAAGACATTGCCCATGGTCGCAGAGACTTTGTCCATAATCTCAGAGACATTGTCCGCGATTACAGAGAGTCTTTGTACAGTGAAGAAGTTCTTGGAGACCAGGACAGAGGCCTCCAGGTAATTCACAAACAGCTTTACATCAACTGCCCAACACAGAGCACTGACACTAAATTGTTTATGCTCAGTCTTTGATCTTCAGTCTGAATGATTTATAACTTGTCAAAAAATAGACTTAACCCATGAATGAAGTATATTTACACAGTTCATGTAAGAACAGTTCAAAGAAAAGGAGGAATTTAAGGATAAAATGAAAATGTCAAAACGTGTCATTGTATAGTGAGGCATAAGAAATTTGGTTAAATGTTCTGGTTCAGTTGTAATATTGAATAATTATCTGTTTTCATGGTTAAACTGTTGATAAGGAATAGGTAGTAGTGTATTGATCATTTTCCTTTGAATGTTTCTCTCAGATTTCCTCCAGGTGTCACCACTTCATCCATGACATCGTCCACGATCACAGAGATATGGTCCATGATCGGAGAGACATTGTTGAGGATGAGGGAGACATCGTCCACGATCAGAGACATTGTCCACGATCGCAGAGACCTTGTCAAAGATGAGAGAGACGTTGTCCATGATCAGAGACATTGTCCCATGCTTCGCAGAGCTCTGCGCAAGAATCGGTAGAGACACTGTGGTTCCTCGATTCGACGGCATGACCGCGATCAGGAGATATTGTTAATGATCACAGAGACACCGTCGATGATCTCAGAGACATCGTCCACGATCACAAAGACATTGCCCATGGTCGTAGAGACTTTGTCCATAATCTCAGAGACATTGTCCGCGATCACAGAGACGTAGTCCGCAATCCCAGAGAGTCTTCGTACAATGAAGAAGTTCTTTGAGACCAGGACAGAGACCTCCAGGTAATTCACAAACAGCTTTACATCAACTGTCCAACACAGAGCACTGAAAGTAAATTGTTTATGCTCAGTCTTTGATCTTCAGTCTGAATGATTTGTAATTTGTCAAAAAACAGACTTAACCCATGAATGAAGTTTATTTGCATAGTTCATGTTAGAACAGTTCAAAGAAAAGGAGGGAAATGAAAATGTCATTGTGTAGTAAGGCATAAAAACGTTTTGTTAAATGTTTGGTTCAACTGTAATGTTGAATAATTATCTGTTTTCATTGTTAAACTGTTGATGAGGAATAGGTAGTAGTGTATTGATCATTTTCCTTTGTATGTTTCCCTTAGATTTCCTCCATGTGTCACCAATTCGTCCATGACATAGTCCACAATCACATAGACATTGTCTACGATTGCAAAGACATGCCCCATGATCGGAGAGACATTGTTGAAGATGAGGGAGACATCGTCCATGATCAGAGACATTGTCCACGATCGCAGAGACCTTGTCAAAGATGAGAGAGACGTTGTCCATGATCAGAGACATTGTCTCATGCTTCGCAGAGCTCTGCGCAAGAATCGGTAGAGACACTGTGGTTCCTCGATTCGACGGCATGACCGCGATCAGGAGACATTGTTAATGATCACAGAGACACCGTCTATGATCTCAGAGACATCGTCCACGATCACAAAGACATTGCCCATGGTCGCAGAGACTTTGTCCATAATCTCAGAGACATTGTCCGCGATTACAGAGAGTCTTTGTACAGTGAAGAAGTTCTTGGAGACCAGGACAGAGGCCTCCAGGTAATTCACAAACAGCTTTACATCAACTGTCCAACACAGAGCACTGACACTACCGTAATTTCCGGACTATAAGCTGCTACTTTTTTCACATGCTTTGAGCCTTGCAGCTTAAACAATGATGCGGCTAATTTATAGATTTTTACGGGCTAACGAGCTTCATGCCACAAAAACATTTAGACACCTGCAGCTTATAGAAAAGTGCGGCCTGTATATGTACTTTTTTTTTTTTCTTTTTAAATTTAGTGGGTGCGGCTTATATTCAGGTGCACTCAATAGACCGGAAATTACGGTAAATTGTTTATGCTCAGTCTCTGATCTTCAGTCTGAATGATTTGTAATTTTTCAAAAAATAGACTTAACCCATGAATGAAGTTTATTTACATAGTTCATGTAAGAACAGATCAAAGAAAAGGAGGAAAATGAAAATGTCAAAACATGTCAACGTGTAGTAAGGCAAAAACGTTTTGTTAAATGTTCTGGTTTAACTGTAATGTTGTATAAATATCTCATGGTTAAACTGTTGATGAGGAATAGGTAGTAGTGTATTGATCATTTTCCTTTATTTGTTTCTCCTAGATTTGGATGAGGAATAGGTAGTAGTGTATTGATAATTTTCCTTTATTTGTTTCTCCTAGATTTCCTCCAGGTGTCGCCACTTCGACATCGTCCGCGATCGCAAAGATCTGGTCCATGATCGGAGAGACATTGTTGAGGATGAGGGAGACATCGTCCATGATCACAGACATTGTTCAAGACTCATGGTGACTGGGTACTTGATTAGTTGGCATTGTATGCATAGTATGGCGTCAAAAATCACCAAAAAATGTCATAGTATGGTAAGGCATGAAAAATCACCAAAAAATGTCATAGTGTAGTATGGCGTTAAAATGGTCAAAAAATGTCATAGTGTAGTATAATGTCAAAAAATGTCATAGTATACTTTGGTGTCAAAAAATGTCATAGTATAGTATGGTGTCAAAAATCACTAAAAAATGTCATAGTATAGTATGGCATCAAAAAATGTCATAGTATAGTATAATGTCAAAAAATGCCAAAAAATGTCATAGTATGTATGGCATCAAAAATCATCAAAAAATGTCATAGTATAGTATGATGTCAAAAAATGCCAAAAAATGTCATAGTATAGTATGGCGTCAAAAATCACAAAAAAAATGTCATAGTATAGTATGGCGTCAAAAATCATCAAAAAATGTCATAGTATAGTATGGCGTCAAAAATCACAAAAAAATGTCATAGTATAGTATGGTGTCAAAAATCATCAAAAAATGTCATAGTATAG